>NC_056737.1:1488370172-1488400172 GCF_019279795.1 Protopterus annectens | reverse complement strand
ACATAACTAGTCTTCAGTGCCACACATCTTCAACTAAAACTATGGCAGGATGATAACCAAAAAACTGATACTACAAGAGCATGTTCAGTTCAAATAGTTTAACCTAGCCAAGATTCAACAAACTATTCATTCTTCTCACATAGATCTATATGTTGGACATGTTAGCCCCATATGGCTCAACCTCTTAAAGAAAGAAATCTGGACAAAGCCACAAATAATGGGGGTGGGGGGCAAAGACCCAAAAAATAGGAACACTTTTTAATTATTGCTCTTATAAACTTGGAAAGTTGATAGACTAACATGTTTTGCATTAGCATGAATTTTTTTTGAAGGATATGAAGTTTGAAATTCAAATGTCTGCCATTATTTTCTGACTTCATTCCTCAGTGATTTATTAATAATTTGACAGAAAACCACAGTTTTATGAGAAACTGGCCAAAAATGTGGACAGTCTGTGAGAATCTGGACAGTTGAGAGGTATGCATAGCCCTTTTTGTAAGTCTCAAAGCACTGTAACTATTCAACGATTCCCCTCATATCAATACCCAGCATATTTTTCATGACAAAGTGCATTCATGGTAAGCTACTTGGCAAATAATTTATTTGGAAGTATTCACTTTTCTCTCATAAGCAAATAAAGGGCCCGATTCCAAAGGACTTGCTGTCAGTATAAGTGACCACTTGCACTGATAGCATACTGACAGCAGTTTTTTTTTTTGGAATCTAGTCCACTCTGCAAGCCTGTTTATAGACAGGCCTTACACAGAAGTAAATCACTTACACTGAGAGCAAATCTTTCTGAATCAGAGCAGAGTTACACTGAGAGCATCTCTTTTGGAATCTGGCAATAAATGCATTTTACGTCAGCATTTCTTAGATATAAATCATTTTTATTCTTGCAAATTAAATTTCTAACCATAAATGATTGAGCGTTGCTTGATCCTTTCTGTCAACACAAGTTACCCTACTATTTTTCAAAAGGTCCATTTATTGTAACTCTATAGATGTCATTCTGTGTAAAATATTAAAAGTCTCATCTTAATTCTGTAGGTTCAAATTAAAAACATCACTCTCTGGGTACAAAGAAAGCCTGAAGGAAGATAAATATTATGCATGTTTACAAACTAGTTTTATAATGTGAAAAAAAACCTTGAAAAGTATATCTCAGACTTTTTAAAGGAATTACGGCTGCTTTTTAGCATGCAACATCAAAGAAATGACACAGTGTGCAGAACTGAGAAATTGCATCCAAGAAAGTACTGGCAGTGAAGTATGTCAGAGAAACATACTGTAGCTAGTATGTATTTCAGCTTTTATTGATGACAGACCAAACTATGCTGGCATTGTTACTTTTGGTAAACTGTAGAAAATGATTTACAGTACACCATTACAGTATAACCTTTTAAGATGAAACCACATTGAGATGCATTCATGTTAATTTAAACTGTTACAGGAAAAGACTTCTGTGAACTGTTATTATCCCTAAAAGCTTGTACTGTTAGGAAGGTCCCTTAGAAACTTTAGGTGGAGCAAAATGACTACCAAATGTGAATCCTCAGAATCTTAAATGTACAAGTTTAATAAACAAAACATGTTTTAATAGGCATAACCTTTCATTATTATCAGGCAAGCTTTGCTGATAGGCCCTCAAGATAAATCAAGTACAAAAAATGACCTTTTAACAAGGCCCAAATGGGAGACCACAGAGACTGAATGTCTTTAGACATACAGTAGCTATCTAAGAACGGTTATCAAGTAAATACACAAAATGTCCAGAGCAGAATATAATGTGGCTCCAGAAGTCACATTCTTCTGTCTCTCTTCATATCAGGTTTGCATTTTCTGATTAAAACTATTTCCCACAGTCCCTAGGGAAACTTTGTCTAATAATAAACATTGTAGAAGTTCAACATTTGTAAGCAATTAAGACTAAAGTTCTGTCACTTAGGTAACGGAGAATGGGGAAATGTTTATAGTGGCACAGAAATGAATGTCACCACTGATAATGCACAATTATGTCGAGAGAAACGTTCAAAACCTGAACAACCAGCTGGAGAACATTTGCTAGTATCTTCGCAATTCACAAACTGCATTATTATACATATTTAAAGAATTATTTTTTCTAAACATCTTCATTAGTATCTGGACTTCTATTCAGCACTTATTTACCACTTTTGAAACTACCTATCTTACCCCACTTAAAACTAAGGTCCCCTACACTCTGGCTTCAGGCATAGCAAAGAGCAACACACTTCAGTCATTACCATAGTGATCTGCTGCTCCACCTGAAATCGTACATGCTGGGACTACTGCAAAACAGGTAAATATAGACAGGTGAACACATCAGTGTTACTCAGCATATGCAGTTACTTTACAGAGCTCCAGTGTGCAACGATGAAGCTGTATTCTCCATTTCTTTGGACTGTTAGAAGTACCACACATAGGAATAGATGGTAACCTTATAGAGTACGGCTGTGGAGTTGGTTAGATTTACCTGTGAGGTGTTGAATTCCTCCACTACCTTACTCAAGCCATAGCCATGAAATAGACTAGATAAATATTTTATTTATTATTCATTTGTGTAGCCATCCTTAGTTGACCAGGTTAGTTACACTAGGTTAGTAGCCTCTTTTCAGTGGTGACCTAAGTTGGAATTTGGCCAAGACATCATGGAACTTCTCCTTTTCTTTTTGACAGGGTCTGTGTGATCTTTCTCATCCACCCTCTGAGCTACACCAACTCAAGCAGATGGGACATGAGTTTAACATCTGATTTAAAGAAAAATAACTTCAGGAACAAAGCAACACCTAATGCTGAACTACATTACCAGCAATCAAATCACCTACAGTTGGAACAGAACTCACAGCCAACCAATCTTCCAGCACCAAAGGCAAGTGTGCTACGAGTTGCACCACTGACTATCCTGCATACAAGTCAGTCACAGCAAATTTATATCTACCACTGTGAATGCTGCAGTGACTAATGCAAAACAAAAATGGTGCATTCGGAGGAACAATGGACTCCAAATCAGTGTTCTGACTGCGATCAGGCTGACATCTTGCCTCTTTGTAGCTTTCATTCTTCCCTGGAATCTTTAAGGAGTAGATACTGCTGATGTGTGGTACAGTGGTATGTGCATACTTTGAAATAAAATTTTGAAAGAATGTTAACATTCCTCTGAGCAACAGCAAGGCAATAGGTACAGTAAGGTCCCAGAAATAGGTGGGCATCATTTGAGATCTGGTACAAGGCTGCTTCAAGCTTCCAGTGAACAGTGTTATGGTAGTAGAAGTACTAACCAATAAGGTACTAGGCAGAAATTAAACTACTTTAAAGGCACTCAGAGTATTTTTGGCCACTTGCTGTAATTTAATACAGTCTCCTCACAATCATCTGTCAGCGGTGCAGTAACTCAAGGATCTGTCCTGGAAATACTTTTTGATATCTTTTTCTCAGCTGTCACAAACTATTACAAAATATGACTCACCCATCGCTTCCAAACATGGAAGTACTGTCTTTAATATCACAGACACCTCCTCCCTTCAAATGTTACTTAACATTGTACATAAGTGGTGCTGTAAAAAATGGCATTGCCTTCAATTAATTCTTCTTCTGGCTTTTTCCTGGTTAGGGGTCGCCACAGCGGATCACCTGTCCGCTCATGATTGGCAGTGGAGTTTTACAGTGTTGAGTTGCCAGCCCGGTGCCCAACCTTCCACAGAAGGCACACACACACACACACACACACACACACACACACACACACACACACACACACACACACACACACACACACACACACACACACACACACACACACTCACACCTAGGGCCAATTTAGAGTGTCCAATCCACCTGCAGCATGTCTTTGGGAGGAAACCGGAGCACCCAGAGGAATCCCACGCGACCACAGGGAGGACATGCAGACTCCGTACAGAAGGCACCCCAGCCGAGGATTGAACTGGAGAACCTCTTGCTGTGAGGCGACAATGTTAACCACTGCACCACCATGGCCACCCATTGCCTTCAATTAATTAATTAATTAATTAATTAATTAATTAATACACTTGTTTACTGGGAAAGTCCAAACAGACACAAAGCCCATTTTCAGCAGAGGCTTGGAGAGGAAAGCTCCACAAGCAAAGGTTGTCATTACTGACATTCACAATAACAAGTACAGTACAGTAGTGTGCAATGATGTAGAAATACAAATATGAGTATAGCAGTAGTATACAAATGTCAGTACAAAAGCAGTGTAGAATAATCTAATATAATACAAAGAAGCAGATATTAAACATGCATACATTTCTTTTTATGTAATACTTTGTCATAGGCAAGGTGTGGATTAGTTGTGCATCTTCTAAGTGGAATGATTTGGGAGGCTCTTGGAACAGCATAACATCAGAAAACTAGACAAGGTGTGGTCAGGGATTATCACCCATGTGGGAATGATACAATAGGTAATAAGGAGTGGTTAGTAAGAGGAGGATTTTAAGATGTTAATACAATACAGTTTAAGTACCATATAAAGGTAGCTGAGATAAGAGATATTGAGTATGTAGGCAGGTTATTTAGGTGTGAAGAGTAGGTTGCAGTCAAGGACAGAGATGTGGGCCTAGATCAAAAATATAGTATTTTGACATTTGATAGGCAAAATATATTCCATATATATTGATTTGTTTTTATTCATATAGCCTTTTCTATTCACCAAATGTATGGTGCTACACACCTGAACCACCATGGGGTGATTGCCTCCCTCTACACAGTTCTTATCACACCAATTGTAAAATATTGTTCCCTGTCCTTTAGCCTGCACGTGCAGTAGCTAGTACAGCTGGAGAGGGCCCAAAGATTCTTCACAATGGGAATCGGCTTCAAGACTTGTCATATTGCTAAAGATTTTAGCAACTTTTTCTCTTATCGCTGTCTTCTTTGAGGTGAACTATGCCAAACATGCATATTAAAACCCAGTTCCTATTTGAAATCCTTTGCTTAGAAAATACCCATAGTGGGCTGAATATAAAGGGTAATAGACTATAGTACAAATGAATATCACCCTTACATTAGAACATGACAACTTTATATCGCAAAGACTCCCATGCTAGTGGAATTAAGTTCCCTGTCAGTGCAAATTGGCCCATCAAGCTAAACCTTCAAGAAGGAACATGGACTATAGGGGTATCAAGTTCTCTGATGGCCATTAGCAATGGAGCTTGTCCAACAAAACTATGAACCTATGATTTTAATCTGGCTATGGACACCTTTCATCAATGGGCTTTGTGACACTCCTACAGACAATAAAGGTAAAGTACATAGCTGGCTATAACTGTGAGAGGACACAAATGAAAACTTCAAAATGACAAATACGTTCTTGATGCAATATAATGGAGCTCAAGACAATGAAACACCTGTGTCTTGAATCTGGCATATTAATAAATCTGACCTGGATGCATTAATGAATTTGACCTGGATGCATTAATAAATCTGACCTGGATACATTAATGAATCTGACCTGGATGCATTAATGAATCTGACCTGGATGCATTAATGAATCTGACCTGGATGCATTAATGAATCTGGTCTGGTTGTATTGTTTACCTCACCCTGTAGCTTCCTTAGGGATGTAGCCTTGTATTCTCTATGTATAAAATCATATACAATGTCTCCATATAACTTATCATATTTATTCTCAGAATTCCATATCCTTTTAGCCCTAATGAATTAAGATTTTAGGATATTTTGGGTCACAGATATAGGATGACAACTGTTAGATAACAAAAATTATTCACAGAAAATGATTTTGTATAAATGGTAGTAGCAACTCTTCCATCGATCGATGTAATGGTCACATTGTCTGAAAAAAATGTATCATAAATAACTCCACTCATAAACGGAAATTAATTCCAAGATGAGTAGAATTAATATAATCCTTTAATTTTAACAAATCAGAGAATTCATCCTTGTAAATGAGCCAACGATTGATCAATATTGCATATTCATTTTCAAAAAAAAGAGTGCTGTTTTGTGGTCAAATGTGCACATTTGTGTTAACAGATAATGGAACTGAACAGAAAATGTTTAATTTTTAACGAACCTGTAGTACAGACTACAATGAAAAGAAACTAGCAACTACTGTTTCATTCACAGGTAAGTAAAGGTTAGTTGCTCATGCAGGCCATTTTAAGCCTAGCCAATTACTCTATGTGAGAATAAAACCTTGCACCTGGAAGGTAAATGCCTTAGCTACTGCAGGTAAGTACTAGGTTCGCTGCCCATGCAGATCATTTTAAAGTTTATCCAATTTCCCTTTTGATGCTTGAATTTACCTATCTGTTTGGTGCTACATTGGAATTGCCCATCCCATGATTAATAATTACATATTATCCCTAGTGAGGATAACTTGGATCATTGAGAGGATCCATGCATGGGATAAAGCATTTAGGAGCTGCTTCTGTCCAGTAGTAGTACAGAGGGCATAACTGGCGCACATTTTCTATTATCCATCCATAGATCCAAGTTGTCCTTGAATATGGACAGTGATGAGCTTTGTTTTACATGGATGTGGAATCTGCTCTTGACTAGTGGTATCCTCTGCAAGATACAGTATACGTGTCCCTCCAAACCATTCTGTTAATGTTACATAAAAGGTTTAGATCCCTTAACAGTGTATTTCTAATACCATTTGATTTGCTGATGTGCAGTACATAATGACTAGGTCATAGAATGCCTTGTATGCCAGACACAGGTCACATAGCAGTCTGCAGGATACTGAGTATAGTTACAGGGCTCGGAGTTGCTCCATGTAGGATATATTGTTTAGGCTTTCTATCTGTTTAGCAAGGTATCACTCTGGGCATTCTAATTGTTGCATGTGTCTGGACAGATACATGCCAAATGGAGCATCATACGCAAATTTGTTTATATTTATTAAGATACAAGAAAGAATATCAACTGGACATTTTTGCACAATAATTGAAATAACTGGCCACTTGGTCAAAATGTGTTCCTTTTGTTATACTATCTTCTAAGTAATAATAATAATAATAATAATAATAATAATAATAATAATAACAATAATTACGATAAAGCCAGGAAAGGACATTTTGAATACACATGTTCAAAGGATATGTTTACTTCAAGTGCAGACTGTAGGAGGGTCTGACTTCCACAGTACAACTTTGCAAACCTCAATTAAATGATAGTTTCCACTGGAAAACAATTATGATGCAGTGTCTACATGTGTAGGCTAGGAATGTTTCCTTTCTATTGGGAGATTTTTAAGAAATGCCACCCTTCACTGTGTTTGCATATCTAATGAGCTTATTCATTTGCAACAAAAAAAAACTTGTACATTTACTTTTTCTTTCAGCTTATTTCCAAAGCAGTTGCGCACATCAAGCTGACGCCTCACCAAGCCATTCAAAAGAATGGGCATAACATTTGATGAGTCCAGTTAAAGTGACACATACTATGTTCAGAACAGATTCATCATATCATCAGTACATGTGGCGGACGTGTTGAACGAGTGGTACATTGTCATTTTCACAGGTTGTATATTAACGTATTCAAGTGCAGCACAGAAATAAATATTCTGCAGTAAATGGAACACAGTATAACACTGTCAGTGATAGTACATAACAAAAAATAAAAATAACACTTTGTTCAAATAAGTCAATAAAGAAATAATATGCATAATGCAGAAAAATTGCTAACAAACAGGGAAATAAGCATGGTGAAAGTGAAATAGAAAAATGAGGAAATATTTAACGATATTTCAGAATGTCATAGGATATAAGCAGAGAAATGATATCAAGTTATAAAAGGAATGTTGAATGCTGTACAGCACTACCAGTTAATGTCTTTACTACTGATCATTTTCAGAGGTGTTTGTGTATTCATTACTGACCATTCTAGCTAAATTGTTCCAATCCAGTGAAGAGATGTATCAGCAAAATGGTGCAACATGTGCAAGTAATATTTTCAGAGAATAACACCAAGACAACAAACTGTAAACATTCTTATATTGTGTTCCCATCTTCAAAGACAATGAAACATCTGTGTCTTAAATCTTAACATAAGAAATTCAATTTTTTGTCACTCACTTTTGTGCCGTGATATTTGGAAATATTGCAGACTTCACAATTACATAGAAATATAAGGTAATGTCAGATTTGCTGTTACATCTTCATGTGTCTGTAATTGTGGGAACCATTTTAGTTTTCAGCTGAAATTAATCTAATTTTTATACTATTATTCTAAATGGAATTTCTGTTTCTTAAATGTTGCAGTTTTGTGACTTTTCATTGGCCTTATTGAACTGTGTTGCAACCTACTTACTCTCTGTCATACCTATGTTACGGGTCAACATCTTTTTGTAAAGTAATCCAGAAAAGGCATTTGGTCAGTCAGTTATTTGCTGTACACTGCAAATGTTTTTAGTTTTTAACGGAAGATGTAGACACACCTTGAATCTTGACAATTTTGTACTTAAATAATTGTGTTTTGCGCTATACTATTTAAATAGTATAAATCTTTATAATTTTGTAGTTGCACAATTATGGGGTTTGATATAATAAAGTGGGAGAAAGACCCCTAATTGTATGCAGAAGGGGTAAGAACTTTAAACATATGTTTGAGAGGAAGACTATTACACATAAAACTCGCAGTGCTATTAAGAAATGTGGTAGATGTAGGTATTGTAAGTTTATAAAGGAGAGGGACTGGTTTAATGTTCTGGGAATGGCCTCCATATTAAAATGAAAATATAACTATGATAGTGAAGGATTGGTGTATTTTGCATTGTGTCAGTCATGAAATTGCTTCTGTATTGGGAAAACAGTGTAAATTTTGTGAGGGTTTATATAAGCATAACTACGATATACATAAAGAAAAAAGTACAAATGCACCTTTTAAGCATATTAAGTAATATCGTGGCCACTTTTTCAAATTTTCTGTTTTGGAAAACCTTGAAATTGACCCACAAAGTGGTCCTTGGTCCCTCATTTTGGAAAGGAGGGAATTGTTCTGGCAGCTATATTGGAATTCATATAGCTGGCCAGGACTGAATGAATATATTTCTATTGCCCCTCTTCTTCTTCTTCTTCTTTCAGCTTTTTCCCATTTAGGGGTCACCACAGTGGATTATCTGTCCGCTCATGATTGGCAGTGGAGTTTTACAGTGTTGAGTTGCCAGCCTGGCACCCAAGCTTCCACAGAAGGCACACACATGCACACACTCACACCTAGGGCCAATTTAGAGTGTCCAATCCACCAACTGCATGTCTTTGGGATGTGGGAGGAAACTGGAGCACCTGGAGAAAACCCACACGACCACTGGGAGGACATGCAGACTCCACACAGAAAGCACCCCAGCCAAGAATCAAACCAGAGAACTTCTTGCTGTGATGTGGCAACGCTAACCACTGCACCACTGTGGCCACCCTTTCTATTGCCCCTCTATTAAAGTTAAAATCACAATGTAGACAGGACATGAAGTATTTAATCTTGTATTAGTTCAAGGTTCACTTTATGAAAATAGCTCAAAAACATTTTTTTTTTAATTTTGTGTGTCCTATAATGATTTTATTATGCATTTATATTAATTTGGAATGATTTTTAGATGGTTTAAAATAAATGCAGTTTAGCTGTATGCAAGAATTTTTAACACTGTCCCTTTAAGACCGCCATTTTGAACAGCTGTAGTTATATAAACAGTACTTTGGTGGTGGGCCTTTTGTCTGACAAA
This sequence comes from Protopterus annectens, assembly GCF_019279795.1. NCBI lineage: Eukaryota > Metazoa > Chordata > Ceratodontiformes > Protopteridae > Protopterus > Protopterus annectens. The sequence goes on along the minus strand of NC_056737.1, from coordinate 1,488,390,427 downwards.
GTTTTTCCTTGCAAAATGAAAGTGCTTATTTTATCATTGTTTCCTTTTTTAATAATTTATTTATAAAACCATTTTTTAATGAGGATGAGGTATTTCTTCGGCCCCAAATTGGGACGATCGTGGTACAAACATCAGATTTTGCAGGCCAAAACATACCCATGGCCAGTGCAAAGGACAGAACTTCACTTTTTGCCTAAATAAAAGCTTATTCTTATAGCAATTTAGTTGTTAATTCTGTTTCATATAACATTAACGTGTTTCAGATACAAAATAACTGTTTTATGCAACTATTACATAAAATATAGGAGATAATTTTGCCCTAATATATCAGGACATTTGCCATTTTTACAATTTTTTTGCAGGACATATCTGGCCAAAGAGAGACTGTCCCTCGCAAAGTGGGAGAGGTGGTAACACTAGGGCTGTGCACGAGGCTCTGGACCTTAGAAAGTCTTTGTGTCTTCAGCATTTGATTCATTGGTTGTTGTTTTTGTGTTTTTGTGGCAATAATATTTACATGGCAGAAATTATTTGATGAGAAATGAGTATTATTTTAATTCTACTGTTATAGAAGCAAGTTGCAGAATTTTTTTGATATTTACCAAGTTTCACAAACAAAAGGAATGCTTTGAGTATACTGGTTTGTTGTGAGAAGAATTGCACAAAATATGACAGCCTAATGATACATAGACTTACAACTGATGTTATCAGTATAAGAATATGTCACTGTAACTGTTTGATGTTTCACTGAGAAACTATCAGTGGGAAACATAATGGTACTTGTCTACAGGCTATATGTAGTCAATGGCTTTATATATATATATATATATATATATATATATATATATATATCTTTATACCATATGTCATTTCATAGCTATCTGTACTGATACATTCTGTGATATTTATAATGTTAGAAGATGACACCTTCATGAGGAATATAAACATCATTTCCTCATAATCTAATATCACCATACTCGTGTGCTCTGTATATCTTTGATATTCTCTATAATGAAGAGAAGTCATGAATCTCTTACAGAGCATGGATGCCAGATTATTATACAGATTTACAGACTGTCACACACTAAAGCATATTTTAGCCCTATTTGCTCCATATATAGACAAGGCAACACTTCAAACACTGAACTTTTATGTTAATATTTTTAGGAAAGTTTACTTGAATGTTCACTGAAATATTACATTTATACTATGATTCCAAGTGTTAGAAAATAGATGTAGCTCTGTAGTGAATTTATTTTAGTTATGTGGTTCTTTCTATTACTGGATGTTTTCCATTACCATAAATCCCATGACAGAAAATGTCACTTTTATAGAAAGATACATACAGACTTTAGATCTGATGCTATAGGTGGTTGATACAAGTAGGTTAAAGGGATATAATTACATTTTCCACCATGAGGAAAAGTCATATAACCCATGCTTTTAACTTGCATTCTTCTATTCATCCACCTATCTATCCTTTATTAAACTACTTGTACTGTGCCAGGCTGATGAGAACTCCTTAACGCAAACAACTTTACCCATTTCATTATGTGTGTACTTCTACACTTTCAAGAAAATTGAGAAACATAATACCTCCTTCATGTTCACAGTGTACCCTATAAGACCTCTTTAAAGTAAACCATGACTTGTATAAATCTTATGGGATTTGCGAATTCCCAAACTAATATTTCTAAGGGAATTTAGTTACACTTCCATAAACAGGCAAACCTACACCACTACAAACAAATACAGTATGCACAAAGCTTTCTTGATTTTAACAGAGCAGACTCCCTCAAACAAATAGTTTTTTGTGAGCACCAGTATACACAGTCTTATTTGGAGCAACACAGCCAATTTCTGTTCCATTCCCACTGTCAAACTCTCAGTGATCTGTTCAGCTCACTAAGCTGTTTAAGTCACCATCTTGTCCTAGCATATGTCAGCAACTACCCCAATCACCTTTAGAGACTTCCCCATGCTAATGTCATTCCTCTTAAGGATGACTCAAAATGGTTCTACAGTTCTCCACCCCTTGATAACCCTATAAAAAGTAGTGCATTGTATATCCCCAATTTATATTTCCTTCTCAACTACTGCATAGAGTGTAATGTTCCTATTCTCCATAAATGCAAAACCAGTTTTTGAAACACACCCATTTGGTGGAACTCGATGATAAACAAATTTTAAAAGCAAAGAAAAAAGCAAAAGAATTGAACAAATAATCTCTGACATAATCTACAAAAAAAGGGTTAATAAAGAACGTCACAGTTATGAACTAAAAATGTTACATTGTTAAAGAATAACCTTTAACTAGATAGAAAGCCTCAGAAATAAAACACAGTATTGCACCAGTGTTATCTGAAATGGTGTCACCCAATCAAACCTTTAGGATAGAGCTAAAAGCCTTGCAAATAAACTCAACTACAACTTCTCCCCTCTGTCACCTCCTACCTTAACAGCACAAGATATTAAACTCATACCCCTCTCTAGAAGAATCACCTCTGAGCAGATACTAAAATCACTTACCAGGACTAAAATCACTAGAACTTTGAGTTCAGATAAGATACCAGGCTGTTTTCTGGTCAGCATGAAATACCCCTTATCAGATGTCTTTCTTGAAATATTCAACCACATCTTCTCTACTGCATATGTACCAGGAGTCTGGAGAATAGTTGTAGCAGTTCCCTACACAAGGGATACCCTAACACGGACCTTGTAACTATAGACTTATTATGTTGATGGTGATGGAACATGTCATCATGAACCTCATAAGCAGGGGCCAAAGGAACATACAATCCCTAGATCCTAACTAATATGACATTGCTAAAGGTAGATTGTGCTTATTAATCTTGAATGATGTTGCTCTCCTACTTTGGAAAAATAGAAGAGTCTTGATGGGTTCTGTTTAAGCAGCTTTATTTTATACAAACACATCTCGATAGAAGCTTACTGACTTCAGCTTAAGTAACTTATATACAAACTAACTGCTGGAATCATACATGCTTACTCCCTGTCTGCATTCATAGCAATGGCACGTGCTTAACATTTATACGTGCACGCTCAGTCTTTGACATGCTTCTTAAAGATACAGCACATAGCATGTGCACTCCGATCTACATCCTCCCTCTTGAAAAACAAAACATGCAATGTTATGAAACTTTTTGGCATGCAGATATCACACACAATCATCAGTCACGCATTTAAACAAGATACAATACATATATAAACAGTTAAGTCCATGTTGCTACATATTTCACACTGGGCTTAGATACTCGTCCATTACGTGTGACATAAAATTGGGAATTCGGCTTACGTATTGGAGCTGTCTCTGAAAATTGTTTGATCTTTGATTTACTTGGAACATCTTCAGGAATGGAATCAGAGGTAGAAGCACCCTCTGGGATGGAAACAACATTTGGCTCTCCCTGAGATTTAGAGTCTAGGTCGCTATGACAATGTTGTGATGATGACTGAGGTACAGGTAACAGATGTTTATGGTTTTACCTGTACTGCGTACCTTCTGTGTCTATAAGGTAGGATCTTGGTTCAGGACATTTGCCAATAACTTGCCCTATGTGGTCAAAACCTTTTTCTGTTTGAAGTCTGACCATTTCTCCTTCCCTTAATGGAAAAAGAAGTTTGCTCGACTTGTCATATGATGACTTCTGGATTTAAAGTTTCTTAAATAATTGAGCCTTAATGGTCTTATTATTCTTGGCTTTAGGTTTTAGTAGACTGTGGTAATAGGTAACGTAGTTCTCGTTTGCCTGGAAAGAAGTCGTTAAGCTGGAGATCGGAGAACATCATCACGAGGCATGTTCTTAAGGTTAAGCAGATTTAAGAAAACATCTGAATTGTCACGTCTTGATCTTTCAAGTAGCTGTTTTAGCCAAGCCATTCAACTGAGGATACTCAGGAATGCTAGTAATATGTAGAAAGTCCCAGTTTCTTGCAAATTTCTGAAACAACTGGCTAGTAAATTGAGTAACATTGTCAGAAATAACTTTATGCAGACTACAATGGACTGTGAAATGACGTTTCAGCTTAGTGATAACAGTAGTAGATGTTAGACTAGGTAGTAGATCAATTTCAAACCATTTCGAATAAGAGTCTGCCAATACCAAATAGGGTTGATTGTTCCACTCAAAGATATCACTGGCTACTGTTGACCAAAGCAGTTCAGGAACTGAATGTGGCTGAAGCAGTTCTCTTTGCAAGTGCAGTCTAGTACTATTACATACTGAACAAGAAGAAAGTAGTTTATCAATGTCTTTTGATAATGAAGGCCAAAATACAAATTCTCTTGCTTGCCTCCTGGTGGATGTGGAACCTGGGCAACCATGATACAAAATTTGGATGTACTCATGTTATAAGGAAGCAGGAACAAAAATTTTAGGAACTTTGAAAATAATGCCATCTTCCATTGATATTTCATCTCTGTAAGAAAATTAGGTTTGCACTTCAAGTGATACACTAGTTTGCTTTGACGGCCAACCAACAGTATGGTAGTGATTGAGCTTTTGCAAAATCTCATCAGTCTTTGTGTGATTTGTCAACTCATAAAGGCTAATGGTAGAAAAATGATGCACTGCCATCATATCAAAGTCAAAATTCTCTGCATCAAGCTGTTCCATTGTATTCCTGGGTGATCTGGATACGGTATCATCCAGATAGAGTAGTTTATCTTTCACATAGACCATTTTGAAGTTGTAGTTTTACAATTTGAGCACCATTCTTTGCAATCTTGCTGGAGCTGAATGCATAGGCTTCTTTAGGACAGTAACAAGAGGTTGGTGGTCAGTCTCAATCTGAATAGTTCGACCATGAATATAATCATGAAACTTGGAACATGCAAATACTATTGCCAAAAGTTCTTTCTCAATTTGAGCATACTGCATCTCAGTTTTGGTAAGTGCTCTAGATGCACAGGCTACTGGTCTACCCCCTTGAAGTATAACTGCACCTAGACCAAATTTTGAAGCATCACAGGAAAGAGTAACTGGTTTGTTCACATCATAGTATCTTAATGTAGGTGGGGTGGCAATATTCTGCTTGAGATCTTCAAACACCTTCTGGTGGTGTTCTAACTATGACCATACAACATTTTTGCACATTATCTCTCTTAAAGGTGCTGTCAATGCACTAACCTCTGGTATAAACTTACTTGAATAGTTGACCATGCCTAAGAAACACTGTAGAGCTTGAACACTGTCTGGTGCTGACATCACAAGAATTGCTGCTTATTTGGTTGGATCTGGTCTCAAGCCAATAGTGGTAAATAAATGACATACATATGTAACTTCTGGGAGTCATAATTTGCACTTCAGATGATTAAGCTTCAAGTTTACTTCACGTGCTCTGTTTAAAACTTTCTTTAGATTTCTGTCATGCTCTGCTTCACCATTGCCTCCTACCAACAAATCATCTACTATTCTGGCACAAGGATACCCGAAAAAAAAGCTGCATTGCATGCTGGAAGACTTCACTTGCAGAATTTATTCCAAATAGCATCCTTAGAAATCTGTATCTGCCAAATGGAGTACCAGAAGTGGTTAGCAATGAGGATTTGCAATCAAACATCACTTGCCAAAATGAACTCTTTGCATCCAAGACAGACAGTGGCATTTGGTATTAGAGCTGCAACCCCTTTAATTGTGCTAATTGGATGATATGGTCTTTTCAATGCTTTGTTCAAATCTCTTGGGTCAATGCATATTCTGATTTCATCTGAGCCTTTATTGTGTGATGCTACCATAGACGGCACCCATTCAGTTGGCTCTGTGACTGGACAAATTACACCTTGCTGCACAATTTTATCCAACTGAGCCTTAACATTATCTTGCATAGCTTTTGGAACTCTTCTTGCTGGTTTGACTACTGGAGTGACCTCTGGGTCTAACTTCATGTAATACACTACTGGAAGTTTGCCCAACCTGTCATCAAAAACATCAGCATACTCTGAGAAAATGGCTTCAGAAAAATTAGACCTAGGATATGCACTTATGTGATGAACTTCTCTGGTAAAAGAAAGCAGATCCATTCTCAAACTATCTTTGAGATCCAGTAAAGACTGTACTGTTCTTCTGACTACAAAGAATAACAAGTTGTAAAGGTTCTTGCCCAAACAACATGAAAGCATCACAGAGCCTTCAGTTTGAATCTCTTCACCTCTATAAGCAACAAGTTTCGCACTACTGGCCACATTGAGTTGCTCATTAGTTCTCACTTTAACAAATGTGTCTGCTGATATAACATTACACTTTGAACTCATGTCTCCTTTAAGCTCTGTGGATTTACCATTGATCTGGACTGTACAGAACACTTAATTCTTTGCCAATAAATTCACTACATCAACTCTTTCACCAATTACTGATACACCATCCACATAGAAAGTGAATGCTGCGTCTCTTCTTGATCATCCTGCTTTTTTGTGTGACCTTTCTTTACTACTGAGTGAGGTTCACCTGATTTGCAAATTCTGGGAAATGTTTCAATTTTTTTACACTTGTGACAGTGCTGAGCAAATGCTAAGCATTTCTCTCTTTTAGACTCATGATATGCACCACAATTGCAACAGTTAACAATAAAGCTGGACTTGGGTTTTGGTGATTCATGCTTGTACAGTACTGAGCATGCTTCTTTAAGCAAAATGGTCTTAGAACTTGCTCGAAAACTGTGTAGTTTTCTTGATGAGCCAGCAGGGGTTGTGGCTGCCATGTGCCTAGTAGGCCTAATCCTGTTTGCCACATGTTGCATGCTGAGAACAATATCCAAACACACCCGTGGAGACAATAATTCAACTGCTGCAAAAGATGGTTGCATGCTGTCTGAATTTCCTCTGGACCCTGCTGAGACCATTCTCTTGTCACTTGCAGGCATTCTTGCGTTGTTTTCTGTCACTTCTTGGATTAGGCAAATCTCTGTGGCTTTACTTAAAGTTAAATTACTATCATGAAGCAAGATCTTTCTCACAGCAGCACTCTTAATACCATACATGTGCTGGGGTCCAAATGGAGAGATGAAAAGTCAGCAAGCAAAGGAGAGTAGTAGTGCTGAAACTGAATTCATCCTCAGGTCTTGGTGAGTACCTTCATGAGGTGGACCGTGTTTCCACAAAATATCACCAAGGTGACACTGCTATATATACTGTATATAGCATATATCATGGACAGAAGTAGGTCAAAAACTAAAAAAGATAGCTTGGTGCACAAGACCCACGATAAAAAGTGCCCAATCCTGGTAGGTGCACTGGTATATGACTGGAAAAGATGACAGTGTAGAATTCTCAAAATATGGAAACATTCCTACAATGGGGCCAGGTCAGGCCCAGAGGAAGGATAGCCCCCCTGTTGTAGAAGGAAGTAGAAGTCCACAAAAATCACAAAAACTGATAGGCCAAAGAAGAGCCATAAAGATGATAAAGTGGACTATTGAGGATAAGAAACAAATTATGTATTATTACTATTATGCAAAAGCCCCTAATTTCTAGACACAAGATGTACAAAAGTATTAACAGAGAAATTAAATTAAGAAAAATACCTCCACAAGAAAAACTGTCAGAAGCTTCAAATGAAAAGTTATGTTCATTAATACAGCAGATTTGTGAAATACAGTATGTAGATCAAGAAACTTTGATCTGTTTGGAAAAAGAAGCATCTGAGGAAGTGCAAAAATATAAACAACAAAACCTAGAGATCTTTGAAAAGTATGAAAAAGAAATATGGACATGGGAAAGAAAGAGAGATTTGATATGGTGCAACATTTATGCAAAAGAGAAAGCCAAATTAACCAAATGTAAAGAAGGTAGTCCCAAAGATATTTGTAGAGAAATACAGGTAAAGCCATCCGGATATGGAAAATTTCACAATAAAAAAGATAATATCACAACGATGGAATATAGAAAAGAAGATCGGTAAAGAAGAAGTTAAAAAAACAGAAGTTGAAGTCATGGAGTGCCTGTGAGGTGAAGGATTTCATGTAGAAGATCTAACACAAGAGTCTCACAAGGGATAGCTGGCTAGGCTTAAAAATGGCTTGCAAGGGCAGTTTGTCTAGTACTAATCTATGAACCTATGAACACAGGTTACATCAGAGCAGGATGGAGTGAGTCTGAAAAGCAGGGAGAAACAGGAAGACCAAGAAACATCTGAAGAAGAAATATGGACATGGGAAAGAAAAAGAGATTTAATATGGTGTAATATTCATGCAAAGGAGAAAGCAAAACTAACCAATACAAAAGAGCAGCTCCAAAGGTATTTGAAGAGAAATGCAGGCAAAGGAATCTGAACATGGAAAACTTTACAATACAAAAAATAAGAAGACAGAGAGGAAAAGTAGAAAAGGAGATTAGTAATGGAGAAGTTAAAAAATAGAAACTGAGGTTATAAAGTACCTGCAAAATGAAGGATTTAGTGTAGAAAATCTAATTCAGAAAGCACCACAACAGGATAGAGTAATGGGTATCCAAATTAAGGGGAAACCAGTGGAACAGGAAGCAATTGGTCAGGTGCCAAATGAAGATAATTTGGAGCCTTCCACAGGAAACCAGTATAAACGTTCACTTGAAGCTGGAAGGCAAGGGAAGGATCAGGAAACTGTGGAAACTGATGCAGTCAATGTTGAGGAGTGATAGGCCGGTGAGTTCCCATATGATAGAGCAACGGACAGCACAGGATGAAATTGAAGAAAATGTATCACAGGAAGATGCTATTGAACCATATATAGAATGCCCACAGGAATTGGATAAAAAGGATGTGCCCTCAGTTTGGAAGAAAATTAGCTACAAGAGGAATTGCTTGATTTAATAGACATGGACAGATATATCAAGATCAATGAAAGAAATTGACTGCCAAAGGTTAATAAAACCCAAAAAGTCAGAAGTTTGACAAAACAAATGAACACAGTAATTAGGACTGTTCATAGAGATTCATGTGATATAACAGAAGTAAACAGGCTATACTACTGTGCAGCTAAATTAATAACTGATACAATTCTACCACAAGAACATAGGATAGTGAGGGAAAGGAAGGGGAGACATCTAATACCATCATGGAAATATGGAACAGAGAAAATTATAAAGCAATTAAGAAGTGTCACTGTTAGAAAACTATAGAAGAGGGAATAGATCAACAAAAATACTAAGAAAGATAGATGTGATAAAAGCAGTGCGCAATATAAAAAAGACCAGGATCTATCATGTACTATCACAAATAACAAACTAAAAATTTCAGCACAGGTGGAAAACAGGATACAATGATAAATATAAAGGAAAAGTACAAAATAAGCACTTTATTGAGGTTTTATAGAGAACTGGGAAATAAGGTAAAAGAATTGAAAGGCCGCCAAAAAAAGAAGAAATAGATACATTTTGGAGAAGTATCTATGAAGATCCTGTGAAACATAATAAAGATGCTAAATGGTTAGAAGAAGTAAAAGAAAGAATAAGAAGTTTAAAGGTACAAGATTTGAAATGGGATGAAGTAACAGCAAGAGAGACTGAAACAAAGTTAAGAAACGCCTCTAATTGGAAAACCCAGGCCCAGATGAAGTACCTAACTTCTGGTTAAAAGTGTTAACATCTTTGCACGAAGATTTAGCCATGTGCAAGAACTACTTATATGCATACGCATACGCAGAACAGACACCAACCTGTCTAACAACAGGAAAAATAATGTTTCTACTTAAGAGTGAACCTGCAAGCTATCCTAAAAATTATAGATCAATAACTTGCCTTCCGACGACGTGTAAACTATACACAGGAGCTGATGCCGACAAAGTTTATAGTCATTTAGAAGAAAACTCAAACATGGCAGTAAAACAAAAGGGTAATAAAGTCATATGGAACAAAGGATCATTTGTTATTAAATAAAATCATACTTGAGAACTGTAAAAAGGGGAAGAATCTAAGTATGGAATGGATTGACTACAAAAAACATTTGACAATAGCCCACATTTATGGTTAAAAGAGCAGTTAAAAATGTACAAGATACATCCCACAATGATCAACTACATTACAGTGACCATGAAACTGTGGCAGACCACTTTCCAATTAAGCCACGATAAAGGACAAATTGTTATCCCAGGGATAAAAGTTCAAAGGGGGATATACTAGGGTGACTCTCTCTCACTGTTACTATTCTGCCTTGTCCTTAATCCATTAAGCTGCTTACTCAACAGCTTAAGCCATGGCTATAATCTGGCTCTTAGAAAACAAACAAAGTGTAAAGACTTTTCATCTTCTCTTTGTTGATGATTTAAAACTGCATAGCTCATCAGACAAGGAAGTGAGAGCACAACTGCAAGTTGTCAAAACTTTTTCAGATGATATAAGAATGTAATTTGATCTTGATAAATGTGTAAAAGCAACTTTTATAACAGAAAAACTGCAATGTCAGGAAAGCATCAGTTTGGGACAAGAGTGTGATATAAAAGAACTTGAGCAAGAAAGAGTATATAAATGTCTAGTAAGTCATGAAGGATCAACAGTAAAACAAGAACAAATGTGAATAAAGCTTAGTAAGGAATACTTCAGAAGACTTAAATTAATCCTGAAAACATCATTGAAATCTAGGAACAAAATCCAAGATATAAACCAATTTGTTCTTCCTGTCCTAACTTACAGTTTTGGAGTGATTGACTGGCCCCAAAATGTGTTGGATAGATTAGATAGGAAAACAAGAAGGAAGCTTCATGCTCACCAAATTATTTATAAAAATCAGTGCATACCAAGATTATATATTCCCTGTTCTGAAGGAGGGATAGGCCTCCTTGAAATCGATGAACACAGTAATGGTTAAAGAGAGGCGAATTCAAACCAAGGGATGAAAGGTTAATATTGGTGACCCAAGATAGTGGGCTGCATACACGTTGGTTTATAAAGTCCATTGAACATGTAGGAGAAACAGACAAATGTAGGTTTTGTAAAACCAAATTGGAACCAGTTGCACATCTCATTGCTGGTTGTGACATACTAATGGCAGAAGGACTGTATACTAAAAGGCATAATAATGTGGCAAGACTGTTGCACTGGGGATTGTGCAAACATTATGGTACTGAAGTGGCTGAAAAACACTGGAAACATGAGCCACAAAGCATTATAGATAATTGTGAAGTTTATATCACATGGGATCATCTATTACCCACAGTTCAAAAACCCTTTATCAACAATTCAAAAGATAGATGCTAGAAAAACAGATATAGTGGTCCAAGAAAAGAAGACAAGAGTAGCACTGATCACTGAAATTGCCACACCCAGTGACTACAGTGTCTTGCGTACAGGGAGACACAAAGTCATAAAATTTCAGAATCTGCAGGCAGAAATGAGATCAATGTGAAAGAAAGATACCCAGACAGTTCCAATAGTAGTAGGAACAACGGGTCTTATAAAAAAGAATTTACAATCATATTTATATATGCTACCAATACATGTAACTCCATATGAACTGCAAAAGCAGTCATTACTGGGCATATTGTGGGTGCTGCAAAGCAGACTACTGGCTGACATCAAAGAGGGAAACAATACTAATTTCATGAACTTTAATCATACTTTGACTTAGGAATGGGGTCCATTCCCATCATGATATTAGAAACCCAAAAGACTTGTGGAAATTAAAAAAGAGCCTGTCCTTTATTAACACATCTTTTAAGCCACCAAACTGACAAGTTTTAGCCTTGTTTTTCTGATTTTTCGTGCAAAACAAATGCATTTCTAATGTAATATTTGTTTGGGAGTTACACATTTCTCTGAACTTGCACTTCAAACACTCGGGGTCATCCCTTGACTCAGCCTGTACAACAGTATGATGGGTTTCACCTTCTCCTTCATATACTACCAGTGCATACACATGAACGCTCTCTTTCTATGGCCTCTGACATAGCTAACTTTAGCAAAATAAATGCCTTGGTGCATGCATCTTTATCTGAGTAAGCTGCTTGTATAAAAATATCATACTCTTGCTCAAATACTCTCCAATTCTTTGCAATATTCTGATCAAATACAAGTGATAAGGGATTTTGAAATCTGTCTGTCATATTAACACATACTAGTAAAGGGTTTTGCAAATAAGCATGAACACACACACACATACCCCCGGATGTACTAATCTTCCATGACTAGTCTAGTCCTGCATGGAAGTGGCCACTAAGGAGCAGGACTGCAGCGTGCCATGCATAGTAATGAAGGAGCACTGACCGAGCCCCCAGGCTTACATGGAGTGTGTACGAGTGCAGGGGGCATGTCTGAGAGCAGAGCCCTCAGAATAAACAAACCCTTGCAATGTTGAACAGCAGAAAGTGGAAATAAATGAGCAATACAGCTCATAGGTGTCCACATATCCCCACCAACATTCCCCCATGTGTACAACAGCAACAGGACATAAAAATCAAAAGAAGAACCCCCCCGTATTGGTGTCTAAAGCTCCGAGTACAGCTAACCATAGGTGCATGGGGGTACCCACTGCTTAGCCATGGTGAAAGTAGCATAAAAGGCTGAAGAGGATAACAAGGACGATATATGCAAATGAAGCATGTCAGCAATAGTGTAGTGGGCAGAGCGCTCGCCTAATGAGCAGGCATTCCCAGTTCGAGTCCCAGTGCAGCACAGTCTATTTTACATGGGAAAGCATGGTATAAGCAATATTTGTAATGTAAAACCCACTAAATACACATTTTTATGAACAGGTGTATTGCAGGAAATGCACATGTGAAGAGTCAGTATCATAATGAATAAGGCAGCAGTAAGCAGGCGTAAGCACAGATAAGCAGTAGTAAGCATATGTAAGCACTAGTAAGTGTGTGCAAGTGCGTTTGCATGGGGTTAAGCACTGCCAACACAGATTAAGCAAAGGAGAAGTTAACTGGGTGTAAGGCACTGTGACCAGAAGTTAGCAGTGCTTACTTCTGTGCAAACCCGCTTACAATCGCTTTATCCAATGCCCAGTGTTCCGTCCAGCAACAAAACAAACAGCTTTTGCAAGGCCGGAACACAGGACCATGCACACCATACAGAAAATGATTTACCACTAAGCCATGCCAGATATGCATAAATCATGTGTTGTCAGAAACATAACCCCAGCCCAGTCATGCAACAGTGCAGCGAATGTATACCTACAGCTAGATGGATGTGTGTGTGCAAATATATTACTATGTAAATGGATACAACATACCTATAGATGTAGTCACACACACACACACACACACACACACACACACACATATATATATATATATATATATATGTTGTATATATAAAAAAATATATATATATATAAAAAAAAAATATATATATATATATCCAGAGATACATACATATATATATATATATATATATATATATATATATATATATATATATATACACAAATATATGAACAGATATACATGCAAATACTGACAACTATACATATATATGTCAACGTCTATATGTCCACATATACACAGCAAATTACATATATGTATGCAGATATATGTCTCCGAAGGTATATACCGACATAGTCAGAAATATGTAAGCAAATATTTATACCCACAGAGGTATATATGGCCAGACATCTGTAGATAGCAATGGTAGATGAAAAGAAACATATATGTCCACATGCACCGTTAATGGGCTTGAGAGGCTCCAAGCAATATATGTCACGTACGAATTGGCATACCCCCCACCCAGCATACATCCACCCTACAATACACTACCAAGCTCATTGTATTGTACGTGTGTCACTGAAATAGGGATTTAAATTATCCCTCTGTTATGTTTCACATATTGACATTATATACCCCTCTCCCCCACCCACTAGGCGGGACCGAGCAGTACAGACCCATCCAACTCAGGCCATCCCTGACCCATACATTTATTACCCCATTTCCGCTTCCCCCCACCAGCTGCACACACGCAGCCACCATCCCTACCCTGGTTACCGGCACATAGCTACCACACCACCACACATTGCCCCCCCTCCACTCCCTCCCCCTCGGGACCCATCCCGTGTGTTGTCCCGACCCAAGTATCCTAGATTTGGCACACGCCGTAGTCCATGCACATAGCCATGGGTACCTATGTAACTCTGGGTGTAGACAAAAGTCGAATACCCAATGTTCGGGTTGTCCCACATGGGACGAATGTATACCTGGTACTAACAATAGATTTCACATGTAATTCTGTGTACACTAATGGATTTAGTTGCAGGTATTGCAAAGCATACGTGGCACACAAGGTTGGCCAGTATGCACACGAAACACAGTATCCAGCAATACCAGTCAACATTACAGGATATGTAGCTAAATATGTAGAGGTATGTGTGTGTATATATACCCATAACTAAATAGATATATAGCTCTCTGTCTCTGTAGTAAAATGTATACATACATAGACAGACATATATATAAATACCCACATACAGATATGTACATATGCAGACACCCATACATCAACATGTTGTTAGATATATATACAGCAGTATATAGATATATGTATGTATACACACACACACATATATATATATATATATATATATATATATATATATATATATATATATATATGTGTGTATATATATATATATATATATATATATATATATATATATATATGTGTGTGTGTGTGTGTGTGTGTGTGTGTGTGCGCATATATACACAGATATATAGCTATGATATGATACAGCACTTAAGAATGACATATGTTCACAGGCCATGCCAATGGGGGTTTGGGGCCCAATCAACAAATGTGTAACACGTAGCATTAACCCCCCAGCCAGACAGGGGAAACATACAAACAAACACACAAACAATGGAAACAATCCACTGCTCCCCAAACCACAGGCAGGATACAACCAGAGGGGAAGAACACAGTGGACCCGCTAAGTCTAATCTTGGAACAGAGACAGGAGCGTCCCTTGCGGGACACCCTAAAAATTGTCTTGTAATAGGCGGACGCTCGTGCAATGACCTTTCAAGGCGGGGCGTATATGTACCCGGACTGCAAGGGTGGGAAAGCCTGATGCCCCATGGGTCAAGACAACATATGAGATGGGTCCCGTGAAGTGGAGAGTGGGCAGTGTGTAGTGGTGTGTTTAGACCCAACCTGCACCCAGAGTAAGGATGATTGCTGTAGAGGAGGTCTGGGGGGGCTATGGGTACGAAATTATGGGCCTAGGTGTGCAGGTGTTGGCTGGAGCAGTTCTATTTGGACTGCCCCAGGGATGTAAGCAATAGTGTGCATTGGGCAGAGCCGCCACCTAACGAGCAGCCACTCCCGGTATGAGTCCCACTGCAGCGCAGCCTATTTTACATGGCAAAGTACAATATAACCAGATGTGTTGTTGCAAATCCCACTAAATAACACCAAAGAACACATGGTCGCAACACCCCACTGTAGGCATGTAAGCCAAAAGAATTGGCATCACAAGGTATTATTGTTGTCCTCACCCCCATCCAGGGGTGTGAGTGTCCAATCCTACCTCCAAATGCAGTGTATATACACAGCTGTTGCTGTAGAAGAAATGGTCACCTGTGGACCTTTGCGTTAGCCTTCCTGCACATCCCTGGACATTTCCCCTACTATCTGCCCCTCTGTGTGCCCCATTAACACCACTTACCTATCGAACCCTGTTTCATTACTATTAATGTTCACAGTCACAAGTAGGTGACACCCTCTTCCCCAACTATATTGGCAGAATCTGGACCCCCCCCCCACCCACATGCATTACCTCAGCTGTCCCACACGACACATGTAAATAACACATGAAGGAACACCTCAAGCACACTTGGATCAGCACATGCTCACCACCTGGCAACCCCCCCCCCAACTAACACTCTATACCCCTACACCAACTAGTGAAACTGACACTCCTGTCCTGCCTCACATACAAATCCCAACATCCTGCATAGCTTCCCTATTGCTCCCCCACCAATCATTCCAATGGCCTACTATACAGTTACGATGTCTCCCCTCTACCTACCTACCTACTCCTTCACTATTCTCTTCTACTCTACCACACAGGTATGGCATAACCAAACCTAACCCAAATACCTGAGTGTAACCTATCCAGAACTGTTAAACTGGAATCTCACTTCACCTTAAACTGACCTTTGTCAACAGTCATACCTGACATGTAAACCTGACTTAAGCATGTATAATACCGGCATGTTAATGTGAACTAAGCATGAAGAATGTGGCACATAGCTATGGCAAGTCTGTTACTCTCTATGAATGTATATACCTCAGTAATTCTTGTAATGTGTAGCTGGGGTTTACTGTGGAGCTCCACTCCCCAGGCCACCACTGACAATGGAGAAGCATCCAGTCGGATTGTCCTGGACAACAAATGTGAACTAAATACATGAATGGTATGCAGCAGCAAGCGGGGTTACACCTGTTTGGGTGGAGGTAAGCAATTCCCACACTGGTTAAGCAATGTGGAGGCCAACTCGGTGTAAGACCCTGTAACTGGAGGTCAGCAAGGCTGAGACTTGTGCACACCAGCGCATACCTGCCCACACTTCCTCTACAGTGCCTTAGGCACTCTGTAGCCAGCAGCTCTCGTGGTGCCCATTAACAAATGAATCTGCACTCTCAAGTTCCAACCTCCCCACCCTGCACATTATAGTCTAAGTGATTTACCACTACGGCATGGCAGATACACATTCAACTGATATCACAAATATATCATCCAGCACAGTCATTCCACGGTATAGGAAATGTATGTAAATATGTAGATTAATACCAGCAAACATTTGCACATTGCTCAATCACAGTATTCCAAGCAGTCTGTGTGTATCACTGAACAGTGGCTGTCCAAACATACTATGAGAACAGTAGTCTTGCATAATACTGAAGAGAAGAATGAAAAATGGTGCATGCCATGGGAGGTGTGTGGGCGTGCTTCATGCACAGAATGTCACACCTGGGGCATTGGTTCTGTAGAACTGGGAGACGAGGCTAGCTTGGTGTGTGAGCAAACCTCTGCTTCTCAAAACCCTGGCAGGATGCTACCAGTGGGAGAAACAATGTAGACCAGCAAAGTCTACTCGTGACACAACAACAGGTCTGTCCCTGGTGAAACGAACCAAACTTTGTGGGTCACATAGATGTTTCAACCACTATCGGAGGAGAATCAAGGGAAGGCTCGAATGTACATGGACTAAACGGATGAAGAGCCTGTAGAAGCTTGGATCGAGACAGTATAATGGTGGAGTATGACACATGCAGAGAGGGAAATGTGTGGAGGTATGGTATGGCTGGGCTAGCAACTGGGGAATGGATGGATGCTGCATATGTGGAGCTCAGGGGCCAGAGAAGGAAACATGGTTATTACAATATGGTCGAAATATGCAAATGAAGCAGAACAGCAATAGTTTAGTGGGTAGAGCTTCCGACCAATGAGCAGGCATTCCCGGTTTGGGTCCCACTGTAGCACAGTCTATTTTACATAGCAAAGTACGTCATAACCAATATTTTTGTTACAAGACCCACTAAATTGCTGATATATATGAAATGGAGTACCGCAAAAAATGCACATGTGCTGTATCAGTGTCAGACGGAATAAGGCACTAGTAAGCAGGTGTAAGCACAAATAGGCAATAGTAGGCATGTGTACGCACTAGTAAGTGGGCGTAAGGCCTTACAACTGCTTTAGAGTGCCGTAATCACTCTGTATCCAACGGGCCTTTGTCAGACCAGCAACAAAATAAACAGCCATGCAGGTCACGAACCCAGGACCCTATACACCATAGTCCCAGTAGCTATCCACCAAGCCATAACAGATGTACAGAAGAATGGGGTAGAAGTAAACATGTCCTCACCATAGTATAACCAAACTGAACCTGGGAAAGGCATCAGTATACAGTCATATGTGTCATAACTGATTACAGAACATCCATATGCGAACTGGAGTACAGCAGTAAGTCCAGATGTGAGGTGTTAATGTAATAAAGTGTAGACGTTCCCAGGACCCCATACAGTGTCTGTACACATGTGTCGAGGATACCTGACACATATATAACACATGGCAAAAGGGAAATCAATGCCAAAAGGTAAAATTATCATGCAAATCTAATAATACGCACCACTAAGCATAGCACAGCACTGGGAGAAACGGTGTCAGCCTGCTAAGTCTACTCTTAAACAAACGCACACCAGTCCCTGGTAGGACAACCCCAAACGTCTGCCAAAAAGAGTCCTCGGGGTAACATACTATGCCTAAAAAGTAAGCACAGATGGTGACGTATGTTCGCAGACTACATGTGTGGGAAGCCTGAAGATCTATGGGTTGAGACAACATACGCGAAGGGTCTGGAGAAGTGGAAAGTGGGCAGTGTGTAGTGGTGTGGTTAAATTAGGCTGGAACCTGTAGGAAGGATGACTGATGTGGAGGGGGACTGGGGTGGGGGGATGATGGGTACAACATTATGGACCGAGGCGTGCCGTGGTTGGATGAACCCATTCTAATGGGACCGCCCCGTGGATGTCAGCGAGAAAGGAGGGGGGGAGGTACTGGGACATACCATTTCCCATGGCAAACCACATTATGGGTAATATGTATGTTGCATAACCCATGGAATAACATATATACATGAACTGGAGTACTGCGGCCATGAAATAACATATATATTTATATATATGAACAGGAGTACTGCAGGAAATGCACATGCGAGGTGTTGGTATCATAATGCATACAGTGGTAGTTAGGTTAAGCAGCACTAAGCTGCTGTAAGCATATGTCAGCACTAGTAAGCGAGTTTACATTTCCAGGCTCAGCAAATCTGATGCAAACTATCTGTAGGCATATGTAACCTGAGGTCTGTGTTTGTGTGATGGTGAGGACTGTGTACACAAAGTAAGCAATGTCGAGGCTAACCTGGTGTAACTGGCTGTTACTTGCAGTTGGTGACACATACCGTCATGCAAACATGCTCACGACTGCTTACAACTGCCTTAATCACCCTGCATTCCACTTCCCCTGTTCAACCCTGCAACACAATTGACACAATTGACAACCACTGCATGGCCCGAACCCAGGACCCTGCATACCACAATCATAGTGAATTAACACTACACCATGTTGGATATACAGACATCCCATGTATTCCCAGATATATCATGCAGCACAGTCAATCTGCATAAGGGGAATTTTACTAATATCACAACACTCAACCTCTTATTGCAAACATTGTGGACACAGTGTAACAAAAGTGGGGTACATATCTGGACACGTGAAATATTGTTCATTTACATGTAAAACATGTTACTACATGATAGAGCAAAATCCCAAAAAGGGAAGGCATCTGTGATCAGTATTAGCAAAAAACTACGGGCACTCATAAAATCGTCTAAGGCCAGCTTCGAGAGACAAATTGCACAGGACACTAAAGATAATCACAAGGCTTTCTTTAGTTATGTTAGGAACCTGGGTGGGAATTCCCAGATATGCTCAGAATTAGTCCAAAATGACAAAAAATACACCGAACCCACAGACATTGCCAACATCCTAGCTGACAGGTTCAGCAACCCCCCACCAAAAGGGCAAATATCTATCCAAGCAGAGTGCTGCCCCCCCTGACATCTCAGATGATCAGGTAAGAGCCACCCTCTCCAAAGCAAAAAACACAGCATCAATAGGACCAGACAGTGTCCCGGGCTGCGTCCTATATGAACTCCAAGAAGAGCTAAACCCAAACATAAAACTACTGTTCAATCTCAGCCTTACTACAGGATATGTACCCAAAGAGTGGCATACAGCAACAGTGGTCCCTCTCCACAAAGGTGGTGCCTCAACGGATCCTAGAAACTATCGCCCCATAAGCCTGACTAGCTTGGTCTGCAAAGCTATGGAAAGGATCATCATGGACCTCATAAATAAAGATATTGGGGACTTACAGACACTGGATCCTACCCAGTTTGGCTTTGTTAAGGGCAGATCCTGCCTCTTAATCCTGGTCGATTTCTTTGAAACAGTCACCAAGGCCATTGACGAGGGGAAGGTGGTCCACACAGCCTACCTGGACCTTGCAAAAGCCTTCGATACAATACCCCACTCGGGCATTATAGATAAGCTCACCAGCTTAAATATAAACCCCTATGTCACTAGATGGGTTGCAAACTGACTCAAGGACAGAACCCACATGGTTAGAATTGCTGGAGCCATGTCAGACTCCAAACCAGTTACAAGTGGCATCCCACAAGGCTCAGTCCTGGGACCTCTCTTGTACAGTATATATTTCTCGGAGGTACAGGCCAACATGGAAGGACTGTGGCTGACCAA
>NC_056737.1:1488325172-1488365172 GCF_019279795.1 Protopterus annectens | reverse complement strand
AAAGATGTCATGTGACCACATGGGTTGTAACTGTGACATAACAAGGCATAACTGACACCATCACATGCACACTGACAAACAGAACAGTCCATCTGGCAGGTGGCAGTAGAATATATGTACATGATGTACATATAGGTGAAGTATACAGCAATTTACATCCAGATACCTTATGGCAGCTCACCCCTGATACCCCACACATATTTAACAGCTTAGGTCATTTATGGTGCCCCCCCAGACTCAATAATACAGGCCCATATACCACTATTACATACACTGGCCTCTGGAGTGCATAAGAGCACACACATATATGGCCCCAGCTCCACCATATGTGTGGGGGATACAACAGACGTGAACTGCAGCAATGGCAGTGTGATATACTCACAGCCCATTACGGAATGTCCCCCCCCACCCAGCATGTCATATGTGCAAAGATTGATATGTAGGTCATGCACTGATGGCACTTCACACACACACACACACACACACACACACACACACACACACACACACACACACACACACACACACTGCCAGTGGGATATCAGACACAGGACCTGTGTGGTGGACAGACAACACATGTTTGGCACACCTCTGGCCACCAAAAAGAATAGGCCCACAGCTGAGGACTATGCAGACAGACTGCATTCCAAGGTAAAGTAGTATGTACACACACACCTTGTAACACCAGTATTATACAAAGCAAAATACGGCTCTACTCACACTCTGTCTGTAGTTCCTGAACCTCCTACAAATATGTAGCTGCCCTGAGTCTGCCGGTTTTCCTGTAGAAGTTATTGCTACCTGCTGTCTGTAACACTGATTCCCACACACACATAGGACTGTAGAAACATCCACGGAATTTCCAGGTTATGTCATCAAATATAACCCCTACTGTACATAATATGTGGGGCGGTCTGATATCTCACTGGCTTGTTATCGGATATGATGACACTAATTATGGTGTACAGCACATACACACCACATCATGCATGGCATATGTACACAGGTTGGCAGAGTTGTGGCTGGCAGCACATACACACGCCGAATAATGACATGTTGCTGCGATAACCTCATACATTTACTGTTGTAACAGGGTTTGTGGCAACATATGTCCTATGAGGGATAAGATGCCAGTAACTGTCACGGCTTTCACCATCTACAGACTACAATCCTCACACTACCGTCTGCAGTCCACAGATAGATGCTACATTGGTAACACATGAAACCGATGGCACAACACACTGCCCTGTCTGCAGATGACCCTGCAGATGGGAATTCCACATAAACATGGAACTGACATGGCAGGTATGGAGACATGTAGGAAAGACATATCCACACACACACATTGTTAAACCAACGGTACGCCACATGCAGTATAGTAGCACTTCTGTAGGAGGATTAGGCACATCCCCCTCCTGTGTGTTGCCCTGTTTCCACAGTGTATATTGTTGAAGGTAAATTCCCAATCCATTGCAGATGCTGGTTGCCAACCAACAGATCTAGTTCCTTCTCACAGTGAATGACAAGGGCCAACACCAACATGATGTTCCTAGATATCAGAGTGTGTTTCCATGCAATTGGTTATGGGAATACTACCACAGCTGTTCCACATGCAATCAGCTAGGGGAGTGCTGCGATTCATGCAGAGGCCATCAGCTGATTATGAGCATCACTTAAAATACACATGCTTCTGCCTAAGCAAAGCTGGTGTAGGTCTCCACATCCACCAGAGAGGGAGTGGGAGAGGCAGACAGAGGCAAAGACATGTCAAGGAGGGGTGCAGGAGTAAAACTGCAGCTAATTTGTGTCACACACCTACCAGCACAGGGTATCAGACCCCCTGACAATATGTACTGCGTTCACAGTTCGCAGTTGTTATTAAGCCACACACATTTACACCTGTTTGTGGCTCTCAGAAACATATCTGTGATGGTGCGTGACATCTGCAACGGGATAGGATACGGGGGGGGTTGCCTTTTTTTCATGTCAAAAATTCTGGACATGTACATGAAAGCAAATTGCTTACAGAATAGAAGTGTGCATTAACCTCCTCTCAAGGGGATTGTCATACAATATTATTGTGCTCAAACATATTCATGTGTTCTTCAATGTCAGTGACAGTGTCCCTTAATTCTGGACTGTCCAGAAAAATTCTGGACAGTTGGCACCCCAAGATACGGTAGATATACAGTAGGTGATGTACACATGCCTGTCAGCATGAACAGGTGCCAGCGTCAACACAGCCACACTCTCATAGGGACACACACACACACATCGATACACTTGGCATGGCCGAGGTACAACTCATCAGTAGCGGGATTGCCAAAACACATCACTGTGCAGATACCACATGCACGACACGGGTCATATGGAGGTTGTATGGACAAAAGGTATGAGAAAGTTCTGACATCTGACAGCATGCTTCTGTATGCGCATGGCGGTTGTAGTGAGTGAGGCTGTGAACATACACACCATACAACACACAGACAAGCACACAGGGAACCAGTACTGACATGCATGGGTGCATGCCTGCACGGGTGTGTGGTGGTCAACTGTGGCAGCAGGCTGTACAAGGGTAGGTGATGGGTATACCTTGGCATCAGGCCATATGAAAATGTTCTGCATTGTGTCTCAGGGCTGTAGTTTCTGCTCTTGCCCACACAGGTGCATATTGTATCCCCCATCTAGTCACCTGGGTGACTATTGTGTGTGGCCAATGCCCTTGCCATGTATGTGTTCCTTTCCCCATGACATGGATGGTGTCTGGGATATGCACACCTCCCACATGCATGTACAGTGACATGTGGAACTGTACCTGGTGTGTCTGGCCCATGTTGTGAACATAGATTACCATCATATGTGCCAGTCTTGCCCCCTGTGGCGGGGACCGGTAATGGGCACCAGGTTTGCCTGCACCTACATTGATAGCATGCTGACAGCATTTCCTGGTGTCAGTGGCAACTGTCCATACACAGCATGTTGTCAGGCATGGTATGTCCATTGTGGGACACATGGGATGGCACCACAGGTGGTGCAGTTGTCCATTGGCGAACATGGGGGAGGTGCACTGTCAGCATGTACGTGCATATTGGACAGATGGACAGGGGACATACCCTCCGTAACCCACTGCTATAAGTTCGTGGTTATTATCAATGGCCAATATGCAGTGTACTACCCATATATTGGCTGTTGCCTAGGCATGTGTGTGTGTACAAGACATGGGTTGAGAGTGTGCTCTGGGTAATACTGGGGGTTGCTAAATGTGATTGCCTGGCCTTGATGTCACATGTATGGGGATGGCTTTGCACCCCAGCCTCGCAGCTATTTCATATCTGTTATCCCTGTATGGTGGACATTGTGCTATATATTAGGGCCACCATATAAGACATATGCAAAACCTGCTCCACATTGGCCACAGGTGTCACATGCTCACATCCACCTCTACACAGGATCACAGTGCACACACACACACACACACACACACACACACACACACACACACACACACACACACACACACACACACACACACACCTGTCATGTCTGGGAGTAGAACCCCTACCTAACTAGTTTATTACACCTCAGCACTACGCAGTTATAGTACACGCCATGCACATTACTGAAGTACTCCTTCCCCAAGGGTGTATTCCACAATGAATGACATCAGCAGGATTGCCAAAGTAGGCCATTTGAGATGTACTGCGGGGTCTACCCTAAAATGCATTGCTCCCTACACAGACAGTGAGATACACACAAAACATCCACGACCGACATGTGTGGGTATAGAACCCCTGACAGAGGTCTATACCACATTACAGCATGGAGCTGTTATAGGACGCACCACAGGGATTACTAGGGAACTCCTTCCCCAAAGCTGTCTTTCACGAAGAATGACATCAGCTGGATTGTGAAATGTACTGCGTGTGACTAGCATATAATGCATTGCCCCGTATACAGACATGGACACACACAAAACATCCAGAACTGCCATGGGTGGGGATGGAACTCTGCCACAGTTCTAAATCACAATTCAGTGGTACGCACTTACAGGACATGATACGGAGATTACTGGGCTACTACCTTCCCAGAGGTGTATTCCTAGGTGCTGACATCAGAAGCCTTGCCAAGGTCAAGTTTAGGAATTGTAAGGAGTGTGGCTACCCTATAAAGCTTTGCTCTCTATATAGTCAGACACGCACACTAACACACACACACATACTTGCCATGTCTGGGGTTAGAACACATATCTAGCTACTTTATCACTCTACAGCAGTACGCAGTTACGGGATGCGCTACAGTGATTACTGGGCAACAACCTTCACAGAAGTGTATTTCTAGGTGGGTGACATCATCAGGCTTGCCAAAGTCGAGTATAGGATTTGTAATTTGTGTGGCTACCCTAAAATGCATTGCTCTCTACAAAGACAGTGACAGACAGACACACACACTAACACGCAGACACACAGTTGCCACATCTGAGGTTAGAACACCTACCTAGCTACTTTATCAATCTACAGAAGTACGCAGTTACGGGATGCACTATGGAGATTACTGGGCTACAACATTCCCAGAGGTGTATTTCTAGGTGGGTGACAGCAGCCTTGCCAAAGTTGAGTATGGGAATTGTAATGAGTATGGCTACCATAAAAAGCATTGCTCTCTATGCAGACAGACACAGACAGACACACACACACTTGCCACTTCTGGAGTTAGAACACCTACCTACCTACTTTATTATACTACAGCAATATGCAGTTACGGGATGTGCTACTGAGATTACTGGGCTACACTTTTCCCAAGGGTGTATTTCAAAGTGGAATACCTCAGGGGGATTGTCATAGTAAGGCTTATGGGGAGGGCAGTGTGTGTGCATGGGCCATAACCCATTCATCTAGTGGTTGACACACCACATGTGGGCACACACAGGGTTATATTCCACAGAGATGACTACTTCCTTGTACAGTCATGTTGCACAGCTAGCACTTGCATCACATTGCCCGTAATGCTGACAGATACCGGTGGCTAATGTCTACAGTTAATGACATCTGAACATCATGTGGTTGTAGTCATTTGGCTGTGTGCTGGGTGGGACAAGCCTCATAATGGTTGGCTCCTTGTCACAGTCACTCTCTCCCACACATCTATGTATGTGTACATTTGGCTTATTATAGTGTATTGTCCTTGGATATATGCATGTATTTCTATCCACAGTGTGTGCAAACTGAGGAGTGTCTGCACTAACATCTGCGACTGACAGATATGTCTGGTCCACTGTTGTTTGCAGACATGGGCTTCTTTTGATTACATGTGTGAGCATGCCCAGTATGCCCTTCTGTATATAATGTGTGGATCAATACCAGGTAGTTTGTACTCCAATGCAGACCTTTGTGTTGTACACCTACAGGTAGCAACGTGTTTCTTCTGGGTATCGGTTGATCATTTGGCAATATGGGGACAAACTGTGCAGGGGATAGTGTGTACTGTAGGTGATTTTTGTCTGTGCTGCTTCAGCTGCATGGTATTGCTGTTAGCAGAGATATTCAGACATGTGTACTGTTATACACAGTGATGTTTTCTGTCTTCATGTACTGCCAGATGGAGATTCTTGCTCACAGTGCTTTCTTGGGGGACAAGGGTGACTGAAGCTGTGTCCGGTATTGTGAGCAGACACCTACGTATTCATAATAAGTTATGCCATTCTGGAGGGGGAGCTGCAGACACTTGCTGCTGGGTCTGTGTATCCAGTTCAGCACCTTGGTAGAGTGCTGGCAGGGATACCATACGTGTACACCCATTGAAAAGACAGTATGGGCTTATCTTGCTGTGGCAATGCCTCACAGCTGAGAGGTTGCCCATGGGTCAGGGCATTAACCATATTGTGGTGTACGGGCAGGTGTGTAGCCACCTATTTATGTATTTGCAGCCAGGGATAGTGTGGGCACACAGCTTGGTTTCAGACCCTTCACATTCCATGCTGGCCATGCTCCCACCCCCCCACCCCCATTATTCTAACCTCTTCCATACATCATGCATGCATTCTCTGATACTTTCCCTAAGCGTATCACCCCATCACAGGTGTGTGTTAGTGTTGGTCCACACTTCATGCAGTGGAACATGTTGGACATGTTACTGTGTATTGTCCACATGGCCTTGCATATGGCTTATGTGGAGTGTGTTATGTTGTTATTTGGGTGTCCATGACTTAACATGCATTGGCGAGACACAGGCCTTTGGTGGGGCATTAGGTGTTGCTGCAGGCCACATTTGGCAGGCCATTGCATTCTGTCAAGCCTACAGATGCAGTCCACCATACAGTATATTCCCCTGGGGTGACAGGGTAGGTGTGGATGCTGGCAGGGTGCTACGTACAGCTAGGGACACACATGCATGGGACACCTGCACTGCATGCTGCATTCTTCCACTATTGCCATGTACAGGAGGGGTCATACTGTACCCATTCACCACAGCAGGGATATCACCAGAGAGGTACCTGTGGGTGGTGTTTGCGTGAGCTGGGTGCATGTGTGCTATGGACACTACTTGAATCTGATACACAGATATGCATGGGGCATTGCAGGTATGCTGGCATGTGCAGGTACAGCAGCTGTTTCCCAATACATCAGTCCTACCTCCTTTGTGATCTGACATCACCGGTATCCCCTACTACAGGACCGGTTGCTGTGATGCATACCTGTATGTACAATTCCAATGGTGTCTCCATTTTACAGTGATACAATGTATAATGTATGTCTGGGGTACTTTCCCCTGTGTACTGCTTGTATATCTAGCCCAACAGCCATGCCATGTCAGTCTTTCAGATGGTGACACATATTACCACCATACATTTACATTGGCTTACTGCTAGCAGATGGCATACTGGGGGGGATTGTCCTTGGCACTGCAGTTGTGAAGGCTTGTCCCTGTCATCATCAGTACTGGGCTATGGCCACCAGGTCTTATCTCGACATGCATATATACTGACCACTCTCACACAATATGAAATACACACCATCCTAACACACACAGACCTGCATATTGTGCACATGCTACAACCTATCCTGCTACCTTGGCCACCTCTGGGCATCTCTGCTCCACTTGTATTATAACTACTCATGCATGTTACTACATTTCTACACAGGACCTGGGGGGGGGCTGACTGTTACTACATTTCTATGCTGGATTGGGGGTAGGGGCACACCTGACTGTTTCTACATGTCTACATGGGAGTGGGGGGCACACCTGACTGTCATTACATTGCTATGTAGGATGAGGGACACAAGTGACACTTGTACACATTTTGCTATGACTGAACTGGTATGTCATGTACTCCATTTCATTCTGTATTGCTAACTATCATGCTGTCTAGAGGCACACCAGTGTACTACAGATCATGGCTTTGGTTGCCCTACATATTATTGTCTGATGTCCTACCCTTCAGAACTGGCATCCCACTGCCTGCCCTGCTGTGGTATGTGTAGGCCTGGGGGTGGGGTTAACCCTAGCCATCATTCTGGGGCCATGGCACAGGCCCTGTATGGATTTGTGTCCACCTGCCCTGCTGGATGCAACTGTTGTTGGGTATGTGAACCATCCTGATTGGCATGTGTGGGTCAATGGACACACATTTCGCACAGCACATTTCTGGCAGTGGTTTTTTTTTTGTCACCCTGTGTAGTACTGGCTACTATGGTGACTCCATTATGTGTTACATGTGTTAGGGTGCCACTATGGGTGTCTACTGTCTGCTACCATAACATTCAGCCACCCAATTCCCTTGCATGCTCACATCCATACCATAGCTATAGGTGACAACACTTTCTACTCCATTTGGCAATTGGTAGGTTGATTGACTTACCTTGTGAGTGTGCCAGATTTGTGGATGGTGCTGGATGGTTGCCTATTTTGGATGCACATAGTACACTCCCTATACATGGTTGAGCACTGGTGGTGTCATGTTTGGCATCCCTTTTACTGTATGTGCGAGTCGGACAGAGATGTCATTCCCTAGGACCCTACTATGTCAGTGCATGTGCTATGCGTTGCCTCTTTGCCAAGGCCAGGGCATACTGGGCATGCCTCCTTCTGCCTACTGAGGCAGGCTCAGGCTCTTCTGCCTCTGGGTCACTCTGTGTCTGTGTAGGCCTTGGCATTGGTGGGGGACTGTGTGGCCCTGCACCATGCTGCTTCTGCTGCAGCTGATTCTGCAGGATCATATTGTGTAGCATCACACATACCATAACAATTTGGATACATGTAGCTGGTTAATACTGCAAGGTTCCACCGGATGTGCCCAGACACCGGAACTGTGACCTGAGCATCCCAAACACATGCTCTATTATATGTCTGACCTGTGCGTGTACCTCATTATGGCATTTTGTTCAGGTGTGTGTGCATTTCTGATGGGTGTTATCAGCCACGGCTCCAGTGTGTACCCAGCATCCCCCACTAGGTGACCATAGGGGATGTCCCCATTGGCTAATCTCTGGTAGAGCTGCATCAGATGCCATATGTGGGAATCATCATAGCTTCCAGGGTAGACAGCACACACATTCATTATAATGCCCTGGGCATCACATACAACCTGGCAGTTGATAGAGGGGATGCCCCTGTGGTTGATGTTGGCCCTACCCTGCTCACCGGGTGTTGCTTTGATGCATATGTGCATGCAGTCTATAGCACCCACTACCCTTGGGTATTCTGCTATTTGATGGAAGAGATGCATATTGCTGGTCAACACCTCACAGGTGTTGAGGAAATATACCTGCTCACTGGCATGTGCTGACATGGCATCCAGGAACTGGTGGAATACTCTGGTTGCTGATGCCGGTGAGATCCCCATGTTATCCCCAGTTGTGCTTTGGGAGGTACCTGTGGCTAGTATACCTAGGCCTACACATACCTTAGTATCCACTGGGATGGGTTCCCCTCGTTCGGTTTGCTGTGTCAGGTGTGGCCAGCACAGCTCAACTACTTACTGTAGGAGGTGTCTGTCCACCCTATAGTGCTTCACTATCTCTAGCTCATGTAGCCCCTGGTAGATTACCCTAGGTCTGTACACTCTTCTCCGTCTCCTCACTGTCGGTTGTTCGGCAGCATGCACATCCTCACCACCCTCAGCCTCCTGCACATGTTGTTCTATGTTACCTGCTGCAACCCTTCTCATTTTGTAGGTTTGTTTGTTAAAATTTCCTGGCTTATATACACTGGTGGTGTAGAGTGTGGGATAAACCAGTGGGTAAGGTGTTTGCTTACTTTATAGTAGTGTTCTGGGCTGGGCTGCTGCCTGTGTATTTGGCTGCTTCTGATAATTTTCACCTGCCAGATATGCTAGTTCTCATTGATTACCTTCTTATTGCTGATTTCCCTTCCCATTGCCCTTCTGTTTGGACACGGGGCCATGCCGAGCAAACTGAGTACTCGGATGTGCACACTGCCGCTGTTTCATGGTTTAACTTATTTTTTCTTCCTGTAAATCCTGGTGCACAGCACGCATACCCACTTACACTTTGTAAAGAGTGCTGGGCAGGTTTAGACACAACCCCTAGCTTGGCTGTGCTAAGCCTGGGGCATACCCAAGCCACAGAGATCCAATCCGCTTACTGTATGCCTGACACACCCACCCATGATGTCACCTACCTCCTAGTCTTGCACTCAGCTATTCATACTCTTACACTGTTGGGACCTGCCTCACATCCTGGGGAAAATCGGGATTCACTATCGTTCCCCTCATTTGCATAGGATTGCCTGCTAATGCATAGTTACATGTGTCACACTATGCCTCCCCCCTTAGCAACCACTATTCACTGGCCAGGTTGTCTTTTGCCTGCCATTGACTTGCATGGCAGAATACTAATTTTAGTTAGACTGCTTGTTTTAGATTTATTTTCTTATTTCCCCACCAATCCCGTTTGTGCACCACTGCCCTATGCTTCAACAGCTGTGATCGGCGGACATTTAATAAAAGTTGTATTTTGTACTTTTTGCATTGTTTGCAATGCCAGTGGCCTTATACTTGGCCATTGGCATGCTTCCTCAATGATATGCAGCCTTTATTTGGAGTTGTCATGTCCCCGTTTTGGATTTTGCAGTACCGTACTCAGTTACTAACCGAGTACATTTCTGCATATTACGCTAGTCCTGCACGCCCTGATTCCTGCTTCCTGGATGGCAAAGTTACCTCATTTGCATGGTTTTCACCTGGAAATGGGGTCATTTGCATACGGGGGCTGGGAACATGCAGCACTAGTGCTAGAGCGCTCGTGCACATCAAACAAGCATGTACATGGATCGCTTGGCCACCATATTGCCAATATTACCCCTTACACTGATCATGCATGCCGTGCAAGCTTTTGACAATCTGGAGGTCACACATATGGCAGAAATTTATGCCAGCATTTGTAACTTTGCTGAATAGCACAACAAGCCTCTCTATAACTGAACTTTGCGAAATAAGTCTCTCTCGGGCACTGTAATACTTTTGAAATTACTGTATTGCATGAAATCACCTCTTATCAGTATAAGACACACATCAAATAACTGCACAATGCAAGTCTCTGTGTAACTGTACTTTGAGAAATAATTTCCAGAGCAGCATAATACTTTTTAACTTGTTGTATTGCTAAAGTCATTTATCATCATTTTAAGAAGCACTTCAAATAACTGTATGATGCGAATGAACTGGCCAAGAGAAGCACAGAGTCAATAAAATTTTGAAGCAATAGCACTTTGTGAATAAACTGTACACAACACAATGAAACTTTCCTAAGATGGTGGTACCTTTCTAGGCAATTCTCTACAGTGCAAGGAACACTTCCCATCATGACGGCACTTTGTGAATAGACATAACCAACACAAGAAACTTTTCGAAATGGCTATACTTTGCACTTTATGAAATTTATTTATTTATTTTTGCACTTTGTACATGCACACAAATAACTCTTCAAAATACATGCACAGTAATAAGCACACACTGTAAGCACTTACACACTTTGAGATACTTTGAATAACTTTAGTTATGCCCTTGATACAATACGAAGTCTTAGTTATGCCAAAACACAGCACTTTGCCAAAAAACATGCAGACACCTTGCTTTATTTATGCTTAATGTGCCCATTTTTTTATCTTATTACATTCGTTTTGCTCATTTATTCTCTTTTCATGCCCATTGTACATTTCTTGTGCTTGTTTTACTCTAAACATGCCAGCTTTGCCTTAAACATACTTGTTTTACCTTTAAACATGCTCGTTTTACGTTTCTGTTAATCATTTCGTCAAATACCTTTACATTAAATATTTCCCTTAGTTAATAAGCCTTTTATGCCTCGTGCTTATTTAATAATGTGTTCAGTGCCCGTGTAATGCCCTGTTTTGTCCTTTTTAATAGTGTGTGCATATTCACATTGCCTTTGCTTCTTTTCTGGCTCTTTTTTGTGTTCACTTCTCTTAGTTTACCTTCACTTTCATCTCTGCACCTCATGGCTCTGAATCTTATTCTCTGTGAACCCAGTTATGACACCATGTCACTCTCCTACTTTGGACACAATAGAGGAGTCTTGTTGGGTTCTGTTTAAGCAGCTTTATTTAATACAAACACATCCTATTAAAAGCTTACTGACTTCAGCGTAAGTAACTTATATACAAACTAACTGCTGGAATCATACATCCTTACTCCCTGTCTGCATTCTCAAAATGGCACTAGGAATGGCACGTGCTTGCTATTTATACATGCCCGCTCAGTCTTTGATGTGCTTCTTAAAGATACAGCGCATAGCACATGCTCCCTGATCTACAAATGAGTTCTTTGAAAGAGTTATAGGAACACTAGATGAGGGTAATTTCCAGCACACAGCTTACAACAATTCAGTGGTATTTCCTACTGTGACATCATCAACAAACTTACAAGCTCAGCATAAATCCCTGTGTAGCCCAATGGATTACAAGTTGGCCGACATGACTATATTAAAGTTTATGTCAGACTATCCAGGACTCTCGGATTATGTTTTTTTCCACATTTATTTGGTACCATCTTCTGTTATGCAAAATCTGACAATAAAGCCTCTGGCTGACCAAGTTCACAGATGACTGCATGCTCGGAGCCATCATCAGCTTCCCTGAAGACATTCATATCTTGCAAACAAAAGCGAGATTTCAGGATTATGGTCTAACCCTAAATGCCAAAACATGTAGCATCTTACACTTTGGTAAACTGGAGCTCTCACAGCTGCCTCATAAATGATACTCACTGGAAACTAAAATGGTCATTACAGAGCTAGATAGTTTCTTAGATAACAGACTCTTAACCACCAGTAGCCACTCTCATTAGAAAACCCGTATAGTTCATCTGACTAATTACTAAGGATTTATCTACGCAGTTAAAAGACACCATCATTCTGTCTGTACTCATCATTTGTCAGCCAGATACAAGAATACACTGCATCTTGAAATTGTACCTCTTCAAGCACCTAACCCAAACTAGCCAAAAAAAACCCAGCAAACCCTCACCAAATAAAACTCTTGTTCAAAATCCCTGTGTTATCAGGAGTATATATAAGCCCTGTCCTTGTTCTCTGTCAACTACAGGCTTGTGGAATCTACAGGCTGTCTTGTTGGAGTGGCGTTAAAAGAGGGAGGGCACCATTAATGGAATGGCATCCAGCCTGATCCCTAACACCTGACTACAACATTCTTGGTGAATGGAAGGAGTAATAATACATAATAATTCACAGCAAGAGGATCTTCAGTTTGATTCTTGGCTAAGGTGTCATCTGTGTGGAGTCTGCATGTCCTCCCTGCAGTCATGTGGGTATCCTCTGGGTGCTCCTGTTTCCTCCCACATTCCAAAGACATGCAGTAGGTGGATTGGACAGTCTAAATTGGCCATAGGTGAGCATGTGTGTGTGAGTGCATGGTACAAATGAACTAACACAGCAGGGTTAGCTACCTGGTGGTGTAAACCTTGGATCGAGATGATTGCCACTGCTGAAGTGACACCCCAACCCCATGTGCAAAATGGGAAAAAAGGGTTGAGGATGGATAGATGGATGGACTGATAATGTTCCTCAGATTGTTATGAATGGGCCATAATGCTTTTCCCCAACCCGAACATCTTTAACCTCTGAAAAGATTGAGGAGGTAGTGGGGTGTGGGATGGAGGAGGCATTGGGTAGGACTAACAGATGTTTAAAAAAGTATATTTAATTCAGAAGCCAAAGCAAAATGCTTTAGCAACAACTTTAACATTTTGTTATACTGGAACACATTGAACAAATCTAAGGTAACAGCCACATCTAAAACACATGGTTTCATACCAGTGACAACTGTGCCAGTGTTGAAGAGTTAAAAACAAATATCAAACTATAACTGAAGAGTGTTGTGAATTCTGAGCAGAAATAATTTAAGTCATTCATTTCCAAAAATAATAAAATGTCTACTTGTTCTTCAAAGAGAAATGCACATACTTTTCTGAACTATACTCATCATCATCATCATCTTTCGGCTGTTCCCATTAGGGGTCGCCACAGTGGATCATCTGTTTCCATTTCTTCCTGTCCTCTGCATCTTGCTCTGTCACACCAACCGCCTGCATGTCCTCTCTCACCCCATCCATAAACCTTATCTTAGGCCTTCCTCTTTTCCTGTTACCTGGTAGCTTCATCCTTAGCATCTTTTTCCCAATATACTCAGCATCCCTCCTCAGCACATGTCCAAACCAACATAATCTTGCCTCACTGGCTTTGTCTCCAAACCTTCCAACCTGGGCTGACCCTCTAATATACTTATTCCTAATCCTGTCCACCCTCATCACACCCAGTGCAAATCTTAACATCTTTAACTCTGCTACATCCAGCTCAAACTCCTGCCTTTTTGTCAATGTCACTGTCTCCAACCCATATAACATAGTTGGTCTCACTACCCTCTTGTAGAACTTCCCTTTCACTCTTACTGGCACTCGTTGGTCACAAATCACTCCTGACACTCTTCTCCACCCACTCCATCCTGCCTGTACTCTGTTCTTCACCTCTCTTCCACACTCACCATTACTCTGAACTATTGATCCCGAGTATTTAAACTCATCCACCTTCGCCACCTCTACTCTTGCATCCTCACCATTCCTCTCTTCTCCCTTTCATTCACACACAAATATTCTGTCTTAGTCCTGCTGACCTTCATTGCTCTTCTCTCTAGAGCATATCTCCATCTCTCCAGGGTCTCCCAGGGTCTCCTCCACCTGTTCCCTACTCTCACTACAGATCACAATGTCATCTGCAAACATCATAGTCCACGGGACTCCTCTCTGATCTCGTCTGTCAACCTGTCCATCACCATTGCAAATAAGAAAGGGCTCAAAACTGATCCTTTATGTAATCCCATCTCCACCTTAAACACATCCAACAACTCTCACCGCAGACCTCACCGCTGTCACATTACCCTCGTACATATCCTGTACCACTCTTACATACTTCTCTGACACTCCCGACTTCCTCATACAATACCACAACCCCTCTCTAGGCACCCTGTCATATGCTTTCTCTAAGTCTGCAAAAACACAATGCAACTCCTTCTGACCTTCTCTGTACTTCTCCATCAACACTCTCAGAGCAAACATCACATCTGTAGTGCTCTTTCCCAGCATGAAACCACACTGCTGATCACTAATCATCATGTCCCTTCTTAACCTAGCTTCCACTACTCTTTCCCATAACTTCATGCTGTGATTGATCAATTTAATCCCTCTGTAGTTACTACAGCTATGCTCATCACCCTTATTCTTAAAAATCGGTACCAAAACACTTTTTCTCCACTCCTCAGGCATCCTCTCACTTTCCAAAATTTTATTAAACAATCTGGTTAAAAACTCCACTGCCATTTCACCTAAACACCTCCATGCTTCCACAGGTATGTCATCTGGACCAACAGCTTTCCCATTCTTCGTCATCTTCATAGCTATCCTTACTTTCTTCTTGCTAATCAATTGCACTTCATGATTCACTATCCCCACATCATCCAACCGTCTCTCCCTCTCAAGCATTCATTAACCCCTCAAAGTACTCTTTTCATCTGCTCAACTTTTGTGAACTATACTGAGAACAGTTAAGTATAACATGTCCACAGGGTACTATGCTGTTATCATTGGAATATCAATTCTGTTGCAAAGAATGTGGAAACAACTTACAATTTTCTATTCTCCCAACATTAAAAGCAAATCTTTATCTAGATAATTCATTGACACAGAACAGGAAAAAATATCTTGGTAGTCACCAGTTTGCAATATTGCTGTTATTAACAAAAACTAAAGAAACAGAAATAAGCAGTGAGTAAAAATTAGTTTCCTCACTGAATACATGATGTATGGTGTTTCTCATTAGAGACTATGTTAGCATAACAGCTACAAACATTCATGAATTTGAAAGTGTTCAGCTGGTGGCCACATAATGCTTTATATTCTTAGTAACTGATTAGTCTGACAGCATCATTTTTATTTTCGTGTGTGTGTGTGTGTGTGTGTGTGTGTGTGTGTGTGTGTGTGTGTGTGTGTGTGTGTGTGTGTGTGTGTGTGTGTGTGTGTGTGGATGTGTGTGCGTATGTGCGTGTGAGCGTGTGTGTGTGTGTGTGTGTGTGTGTGCAATAACACCTATATTAATTATTGCAGAATGGGCGCACATTATTAGGCAGAAGAAGAGCTATTCAGTATTAAATGATTGAACATGGCACTCAAACTAACGTACACTTAAACTATTATGAAAGTAATATTAACACAGCGTGTGGAGTCAGATAGAAAAGTTACATTTAGCAATGAAGCAAGTCTGATTTTTTCTAAAAAGTACATAGCACCACTTATGTAGGAAGGCACTTTCATTAATGATTTCAAATATCCATCAAAGTACACAACCAAGCTGAGTAGCCATGACCTGCCTTTTCCAAAATCAAACTGGGTTGGATCCAGTATCTGAAAGTCTCCTATGTCACTGTTTATAATTTCCATGATAATTCGTTCCATGGTTTTGCATATGTCACTAGTCAGACTTATAGATATGTAGGTACCCAGATGCACAGACAGCCTTCATTTGTAAAGAGGGGTGGCAGCTGCTGTCCTTCATTGGCTTTGCATGATGTCTGTCTGGAGACTACAGTTAAATAGTGATTGTAGTGATCCTGATATGCCATGTTTCATGTTGCTAAGGAGGTATCCTGGTATATTATCAGCCCCCATTGAGGCAGTGTTCATGGCACTGGAGAACACATTGAGGATCTGCTCCATGGTGAATGTTGGGAGAGTTATGGTTGAGGGTACTTCCTGAGGGGTGTTGGGGGGTGAAAGGGGGAAAAAGTGGAGCTAAATGAGTCATCCAATAGATTTGCAATATCTTTCAGCTCAGTATAGGTGGGTCCATTTGCAGTTAGTGTGGTACGTTTTTGTGTATTGTCTTCGAGGTTGCAGACATAGCTGAAGAATGCCATGGCATTGATCATGGCCTGGAAGGCTACCTGTACCACAAGTTGGTAGAATTGATTAGTTCACTGAGTTGCTTGTTTAGATTGATGGAGTTTTTACCTTGCTGGGCATTGTACCTCATAAGTTTTCCATGTTTTTCTTCCTTTTATTATACAATGCATAGATGTTGGGATTGCATGGCCTTATGCAACATGGAACTCAGAATATTTATATCTGAAGATACTGGTGTGTGCATGGGAAGCTTAAATATCAAATCCCATGGGAAAGATTTAAGAGATGCATGAAAGCTCTCAGCACCAGGCACATCAAGGGGCATGATGCCCTGTCCAAGATTAACTCAGGGCCTGACACCCACTGGTCTGTTTTGTATTTAACAATCCATGTGGTAACCACATGGTTTCCCAGAAAAACTTCCCTCCAGTACAATGAATGTAAGAACTTACTGATCCTGAATGCTGCCACGTATAACCATGACATCAGTGTGGTCCACCATGCGTGAGTCTGATAATCATTAACCACTGAATCCACTCCTTGGACAATAGCAGCGAGTAGCTCTTTAATGATGGGTTGGTAGGAATTCCTCACTGCCCCTTTTACCCTTTCCACACTTTCAGTGTCCTGCTAATGATCTAATGCTTGCAAAAATTTGTTAAGCCAAGGAACATGGCCCACCAAGGGCTATAATATGATTATGTGTAGTCCTAATTGCCTTACTCAGTAAGTATCTAGACATGTTATACTGCATACATCATTTGAGTAAGCCTAAGAAAAGTCAAGTGGGGATGACAATGACAATTACAGAGCTGAAACTAAGTCCTTATGTATCTTTCATCACTTTTCTCTGTTGGTACTGAACTCCTATGCAATAGGTACACTACGAAACAAATCATGTGTTTTGTTGCAGGAAACCTATCACTTCTGCCACTGCTGATGCAACCTGGCTGTGCCCTCTGAATGTTTATTATGCTGTAGATATTCCTTCAGCTTTTATTTTGCTTCCATAGCCATTTAAGTATGAACCATTTTAATTCTGTGATGCAAGTCTGAGGTCCTGTTAAAAGAAAGAAGTTTGCCCCCAGCCAGCCTACATGCATGTCAGTCTACTATCAGTGTCCTGCTGAGAGTCTTTACATATTCAAGGGGTTTGGTTGTATTCATCCATTCCTAAACCACCATGTGGCATGAACAGTTGCCTGCCTGTTTGCATGTCTTAAGCTGACACATTTTGCATCAGTTTTAGAAAGAAAGGAAAGATGAAACTAGATCCTTGTGCTCTAGTTAGGAAGGATGCTATGTACTTGCTGTGATTTACAACATATAACTGTATTTCCTTTTACAATTAATCTGCAGTTCTTTTTTTCCATATGTTGGAAGTGTTTGCACTTGTGTTGAATGCAAATCAATCAGGATGTTGAACATGAGGGATCACAGCAAGAAATAACTAAATAAACAAAAAGAAATCTGTTGGATAACTGATAGGAAGCATGACAAAGTGAACTTTGAAGTACTTATCTCACTGCTAGTACATTATTATTTTAACTAACATAATATGGCCTTTTCTCAAATTTTAATTGCATGGAAACTTATGTTCTTGGCCACCTAGAAGTGATCCAAGGAGAAAAGTTATAGAGACAGGAGGTGTGTGGTGGGATTGCCCACCCATACACCTCAAAAACAATCCATGTAAACAAAGCATTGCACAGAGCTATGCTTACAGAATTAAAATATGATATTGTTTGTCCTCTGTTCTACACGGAACTGCATTAGTCAGGTAACATGATATCAGGTCAGTCATTATGTTTCAGTTTAGATACTTCAATCAACAAGAATGCAAAGTGACCACAATGCGGCTAGCTGATAAACTTTTACAGCAAACTGAACCCCTTCCCAGGTAAGCTGTGTTGATGCACTGATATATGATCTTCAGAAAGCTGAATTATTGCTTCCAAATCTCATTGTCTGCCCCAAGTATTACTTTTAAAATTGCTGTTCCTACATCGTATATCATTTAAGAATCTTAGCTTGCAGATGAAGGAGTTGCTTGTGAGTTTACATGTAACTTACAAAACAGAGCTGCCACTAATATAATTTATAGTGACTTGTAAGGTAACATGAAATACAGGTGATAGGTGGGCCTGGTAACCTGTATTCTGTTTCATAATGGGCACATTCCACATCTGTGAGAGCTTTGGAAGGACTTTCATTAGGACCTGTAAAGTTACAGCTCTGGAAAAAACAAACTCAACCTGATAAAAACTAAATGTATGTGTTTTGTGGAGGTGGGATAAGCCCTCTGCACCTTCCATGTCTATATCAATTCTCCCACACCCCAAAACTTATAACTTCATAGTCACACAAAGACAAACAAGGGAGAAATCCCCAAGAGAAAGTAATCACCTTAACATCAGCTGTGATTCAATGAGTTGTCCTTGACAAAATAGAGCCTCAGTTAGTTTGCTCTTGCAAGAAGCAGAGAGATTCTAGGGAAGAAAAAAAAAAAAAAAGAGTGTCCTGAACTGAATTGTTAGGAGGGTCTATGTTATCATGTTGAAAGATGTGTTTCTTAATCGACATGGAGATATTGACCCTTTAAAATCCCAAACAGCCACTTCACAGAATTTTTTCCTGGGGAAAAATCACTCAGCCGTCATTGGGCATTTGCTCTTTTCTCCACTGTAGTGCGATCTCGGAGTTGGTATATTTAGTTAGGGAGGGTGTGGGGGCACATACCCCCACATTGGGGGTTTGGGGGACAAAGCCCCCCACTATGTAGGCTTTGAAAGTTTGTTTTTTTTTTGTGTACTGTCGAGCGATTTTTCTCAAGGGAGAAAATTCGCTGAAGTAGCCATTCGGGATTTGAAGAGGTCGATATTTCCATGCTGATTAAGACGTGTTCAGCAAACATCTTTCAACATGGTAATATAGACCCACTTAAACAATGGTACACATCGGAAAAAATGGTTCGTATTTGTCAATAATTATTTAGATCAGAGTTCATTCCAGGCCATAGCATCTACACTTCATTTACCTAAAGAAATTTGCAATATTTTTCAAGATGGCTGATTTTTGCAATGATTTCTGAAATCATTTATGTTTAAAAAGGGAACAGTAGTTTATTTTTATAAATCTGAATGACAACAATTAATTTTCTTATATGTAACTGTCCCTTACAATTTAATTTACAACATGTGCATGTTAGATTCTCATTATATTTATATTTCAACATTTAAACATGTCTCAAGGCTGCATGTTAAAAATAAATTGACCATGGATTTTAACTTGGAATGAAGGTACAGAAGTCACCCTGAGATTTTCGTTTGTCTTGTAAAGTCTGTCAGACATTGTAAAAACAAAAATGCACACACCAAATGAGCTACCTTTTTATAACAAGGTTGTGTAAATATAGGAAGATATAAATAGGACTGAAAGAGACATTCCTTTCTGGAAACCAGACAGAGTAGAATTATGTGGTTGTTGAATAGAAAACTTGAGTGCTTGGTGGATATTTTATAGTCTTTTCTGGGCATACTGAATGCCGAGATATGAAGTGGATAATTCTGACTTTAATCGTGCATTCTCTTTCTTAGTTGTATAGATGTTTGTCTGCAAGAAGAAAATAATTGAAATGAGGTCTCTTTTTCAAAGCAGCATCAAACATTGTTTAATTGTGTCTGTATATCAGAAGAGGGTCATGGCGGAAACTAAGAATCACAGAAACTGAGTTGTTGTTTTTCTGATGGCTTTTGCTGGATAATTCTGTGAAAGGAGTGTAAACAATGGTTGCTTTTTTATTAATGCACAGTGTGATGTCTGAAAGGCATGACTGACAATATGAATGAAATAGGCTGAAACAAAGCAAAGGCATGCTTTGCTACCCTGTGATAGCATCTGATAAGCATTAATGCTTGTCTAGCAGCCAGCAGAGATATATTTCTTTACTTAGTTTTAACCAGGTAAGTGAATTGGTCCATCTTGGATCCTTTCCAGGCATGGACCAGGCCACAAGACAAAAAGATAAATATAAGCTGTATAGGCAATAGTTTCTGCTTAAGACAGGAGAACTTTAAGGACCCTAGCCCACATTTCCAATTTCCTCAAAGCACTGTCTACGTAAGTGATATGCTCAGGAGCACACAGCAGGGAAATAAAGCCTGAGGGAATCAAACCCTGTACCACAGGAAGTAGCTTAATAACAGCTCATAGACTTAATCCTCTGTACTAACTGTCAGATTTTATATAAAAGCAATTTCAGCGTGGCCATACAACTAACATACCATTTTGCAGGTGAGTCGATAACAAAGCACCAGACACTATTACATGGTAGCAAATTTCACATTTGCTTTGCTCCAGCTTCTCTCATTCATGGTATCTGCCGTGTGTCTAGAGATCTCATTGTGTATTGTGTGCAGTAGTCTCCTACTGAGAATCATAAAGTATGAGTTTGGAAAAGTGCCACCACGAGGAATACATAGACATCTGTACCTTGCAAAAAAAAAAAAAAACCTTTTCACTGTTTTACCTTGTATTGACATTCCTTTATAGCTACATGGGAACAAATACATATCTTGTTAGGATTATTTGGCCTGGCAGCTTCATGCAGCATTTGCATTACATTTGTGGTTTTAGAGAAGTAATGCTTAAAAAATGTACTGGATCTCATATATTCTGCACAGTTTCTTGGGAGAAGAGATATAAAATAAATCTGTCACACTGCGTGAATAATTTTCATAATAAATCACCGATATTCTGCACAGAGGACACTAAGAAAGCAATGATGCCTGATAGGCTGTGTGTGTTATTGTGGAAATAATACATATACAGGGGTGTTCAGAGGGCCTATTTTTGAATTAAAATAGTTCCTCCACCTAATGTTTCAAACATATCCCCACCCCCTTCCACCTGGCACACATTCAGAAGCCCACACAGGCAGACCCCTAAATATATCCACAAAAACATATCCACATTCAGAAACAGGTAGACAAGACCCAGACTCACTTTTACATAGATAAAAACACACACATACACACACTGGACTTAAGACCAACTTTGTTGAGAGAACACATCCTCAGATGTCTGCCCATGAACAAATGACAGGAAAAAATGTGAATGCAAGGCAATGCAGCTCCCCCCTCAAAAAAAAAAAAAAAAAAAAAAAAAAAGAATGCATGCCTTAGCAACTTCCCCTCTTCACTTTACTGACTCTTTTTGCTGCTCTATCGGTTTTTCTAACTAAATTAATGTGTACTAAAATCAGTCAATAACGACAGAGATTAAAAGTTTCATAGTTGTTATTTTAAATTAAGATCCCTTCTAACAGACTGCCTGTCATAGACAGTGATGCCTCTCTCTATCTTTCACACATATACATGCAAAGACATACACACACACACACACACACACACACACACACACACACACACACATGCAAACATGCTCACACACACACACACACACACACACACACACACACACACACACACACACACACACACACACACACACACACACACACACACTTTTTTTAACTGCATTTACATTATATTTTACTTTTACAAGTGTTAAACAGCAAAGTGCTGTTTAGCTAACGTAAAAAATGCTGTTTTTTTACTGTCCAAGCTTCACAGCAGCAAAATCATTTTTCAATATATTCTCACCCATTCTCAGTTCTCTAAATCAAAGTAATAATGTTGAAGTTCTTGTGATAGTAGGCTTGTCTTCTGATCATTGAGGCATCCATTACAAAATAAGTACAGCAGGAAGTAAATGTATTTTTCTTTTTTTTTAGAAAGTAAATATTTTTTGACTCAAACTAAGATGGGAATTAGAGAACATTTTGTAAAATGTGTAGCTTTATTAGAGTTAATATATTTAGTACAGTGGTGTGGTACATGTTGCAAATGATAGGAAAAGGAAGGCATTTATCCCAAAACTTGTCTGCTTCTAAACATATAGACTATTGATAACGTTTGTACTGAAGAAAGAAACAAAAAGGAACAAAATGCATGAATTGGGAAAATTATAATTTGTTGACACCAGCTCCTGGACGAACTGAAACATGACCAGGACAGAGACTACATGTAGCCAGGCTATCCAGGCAAAAGCTAGTTATGCAGAAGAAGTACTTGTAAACAAGAACAAAACTTTCTGTTTGGCAAAAGAACATGACAGTGAAAGGGTATATCTGGATCTTGTCCCTTGTGTACAACTTCCGGCCTCGTCTGAAAGGAACAAGCCCTACTATAACAATTTGCAGGTATTCACTCACATAGATATATAAATCCATGAATGTCACTTTTCCAGCAGCCTTAGGGGTCTAAGTTTAATACCTCCAAATTCCAAAAAAAGCATTATGAGTCATCCTTGGAATCTTAACATCCATCACTTGCCAGTCACTTTACTTTAATTTTTCTATTTGCACATAGTTTCAGTCTGACCCTTTTGCAGTACTTTCATCAGATGCTTTATTTAACCTGACATACATCAGCATTGTGTGATATTATGCCTCTCTTGAAATGTGTTTACTTCCTGAGAAGTCAATATACAATTTGTTTAAGGTACATTCAGTCAGATCTTGTAAATTGAGTGTGTCTTCCTGTGCTATGCTGTTTATACTAGTATATTTGGTTCAGGAGTGAGCTATTCTTTTAGGCTTTCTTGCATGTTTATTAAATGTAATCTGGTGAACACCAGCTGGCTTGTTTATGACTTATCAGTTTTAGAGTTGACTGACTGGAGTTTCATATTGTACTATTATTCGCAATAGCTGTTATCACCTTTTCTAGTTTTTTTTTTCTTGCATGGTTGTACAACTGTAGAGTTAGTTTGTATAATTAAGGACAAAATCCTATAAATGGGTGGGGACAGAGACTTTATCTTCTTTTAAAAAGCATTGAATTTGTGTTTATCTAGTTGGTGCATCGGGTTGCAGAAATCAAAGTTTTGTAGGGCACCATTTTTTGATAGTGATGCTCCCATAATATAGCCTAAAAACAAGTAAATCAACATTTATCACAAAGCTTATCCAGAACTGCAGTTCTAGTACATAAACATAGCTATGCCATGTACTCCCAAAATTCTGTGAAATTTCAAATTTCTGCTATGAAACATGAATATCATAATTTCAATATTTCAGGTTCATCTGCTTCTGAAAATGGTTTACAGTCATTGCAAATAATTTTGAAATGGTGTTCTGGATGACATCTACCTGATCCTTAGCTGTATGTTTTGACCTTCATTACATTTCATAAATGAGGTTTGGCAACAAACCAAGTTGTCCCGGGACATCTTCAAGTGGGGTTAGATTGAAATATTAGTGGGAGTTAAGTGGGTTGGGGAGGTGAAAGGGTTAAATGGAGGGAGGAATGATTGCGAGGAAATGAGATAAGGGTGGGGAGGGGCTTAAGGGGTTTAGAGAAGTGTAGCTGGGTAAGCAATCACATTTTGGCGTGAACTTGCTAAGGCAAGGTCATGTCCCAGACAACCTGTTGGTACTGGGAAGCAGGTAGGCCTTGCAAGGAGTAATGGCAGGAAGTTTGAATATATATATATATATATATATATATATATATATATTTATTTTTTTTTGTCAATGCTTGTAATGCTGCTGATGGTTTACAAAGGGTTTGTGATGAGTTGCTTGTGTGGTAAATTGGAATACTGTTGAATACTGTTGAGGCTGAGGGTGAGTTTAATGTGAGAGTGGTAAGTCATCATTGGGATTGTGGTTGCTGGGGACTATTCACATTACTAGTAGTACTGGTGGGTCAGACTGAATTCAAATGTGTACAGTTAAAAGACTTTGGAATATAAAATCCTTGCAAATCGCTGGATCTGG
This sequence comes from Protopterus annectens, assembly GCF_019279795.1. Classification (NCBI taxonomy): domain Eukaryota; kingdom Metazoa; phylum Chordata; order Ceratodontiformes; family Protopteridae; genus Protopterus; species Protopterus annectens. The sequence continues at coordinate 1,488,340,885 of NC_056737.1, read as the reverse complement.
ATGTGTGAGTTAAGGTTTTCAGTTGTTATCTGGGGCCGGGGTGTGGTATTTATGGATCCTCATTAGGTGGCTGTCATAGGGATTTAAGATAGGGTTTATTTCGTTGGGGGTGTTGGGTTGTTCTGAGAGCAGCTGGACGAGTAATTATTTCCTCGTAATGGCAGAGCTACAGCCCAGGTTTGCATTGTGGTGGTGAGGGAACTGTTCACGGGCTTAGGTATGGTTGCTGGTAATATTTGTTGCTGCGCATGTGCAGTAATAACCCAGGCTGTTAACTATTCTGGTGGGATCGGGGGGTTTAATGGATAAATCAGTAGTTCAGTGGACACTTTGGATTACTCCTAAATAGGGATTATACGGTCATTTTACTACTCATCATGCACATTGCGAGGGGGACAGGGTCACTTCAAGTAAATCAGAAACTTCAGTAATGTTTATGCAGGCAACTGAAGTAGCTAGTTTTTAATAGTATTAGAAATATAAATAAAGTAAATTAAAGTTTCTTGGCCACTGGTCGGTATGAGATATAGAGTAGCTGAGAAGCAGTCGCTAGGAGGGATTCAGTGTGGCTTATAAGCAATGGCAGTTAGATCTGCTCGTGAGCTAGTTGAGGTGTATATTACAATGACCATATTTAGGAATTAAGGCTCTATGCTTTAAACATCTTTTGCAACTTCTTAGTGGAAGAGATCCGGACACAGCTTGAAAAATGTGGACAGAATTTTCAAAGTTGAGGTAATATGCTTACAGGTTTATGGAAATAATGCGATCCGGGTAACTTCCATTTACCAAGCTATGGGGTATGTGAGTCCAATTATGTCATTATCTTGTGACTTCAATCCTCATTGATCTGTCAAAAGAAACACAAAGTTCAAGGGAAGTATGCTTTACTTACGTGAGGAGGCTACGAAGAAATGGGGGTTTCCCGGGCAAGGCAGTGCAGGTCAATTAAATGTGTACTAACACAAAGCCTGTCAATCTACCATTTCTAAGCATAGACAGCTGTCACATTTGAACTGCTGCATGGAGTGGTTGAACCAGAGTGGCTGTAGGGTTGTAACACAACTCTCAACTGTACTGATTTTGCTGAATGGGTAGAGTTTTGTTACTTTTGGGTCCATTTAACATGCCGTTGTGGTTATGGCCACTTGGGAGCTGATGTTTGAGTCTCTCATTATTTTTTCCCCCACGATTGAGGTCAAAATATAATGACAGGCAATTGAGCTCCAGACTATGTGCCCTTCAAAGAATTCTTGGGGAGGCATAATCTGGCATTCTAGCCATGTTAAGGGCTTAAGTACAAAGTTTCAGGGTTCCTCTGGTGGGGGCTTTGCTTTGCTTATGCCATTCCAGCATTTATGTGGGTCCACTGAGGTGTGTTTCATTACGGATGATGCAGTCGTGTAGTGGTTGCATTGTTGCCTCATAGCAAAAGGTTTGTGGTTTGATTCCTGAGACAGAGCAGCTGACTTAGTTTTAACACTCAACAAGGTAATTCTGTTTCACTTTCTGTTCACATCTCCAGATACCTAGGGGCAGTGTCGGGATTGTATCTTCTGTTAACTTATAGGTTTATAGGTTGGTACTAGGCTATCAGCCCTATGGCCTATACAAGCCTAGTCATAACAGTTCCCTGGCTATTTCTTCCCACACTATTTACTTCCCTGGACCCCTGTCTAGCAGGGTGATTGACGTGATCACCGGGGTGAATTTCCTTTCTCCCGTCCAATCGTCAAGGTTCCTTTTAAAGAGGGGCAAAGAGGCACTCTGCTTGACATGTATGGGCAATCTATTCCAGAGTCTGGGCAGTCTCTGGGTCAGGAACCTATCCTTCCAGCATGTTTTGTTTATTGTGATGACAAGGTTTAGATCCCTGGAGTATGTGGCTCTGAGGGATTGGGATTTCTTTAAGTTTAGCATGTCCAACAGCTCTGGGTTTGACATGGCCTTGTATGTTAAACAGAGATCGCCACAGAGAATTTAAAGTTCTTTCTTTTACAGATGGGGAAGCATAGAGTGGGCATCAATCAGTGACCTGAAGAAAGCTGGTTCGTTAGCTGATGGAAGCCGCTCAGTGCATGTTCCAGTTCCTGTGACCACCTGGTAATTATGGCTTTGGATTTTGGCTCAAGGAGTTGAGGGGTATGTATGTGAGGTACTACGGCTGAAGGAGCAGTGATATTGCTGCTATTACAGTAGGGATCTCTAACTTTCAGCTGTCTGGATTTACACCAAACTGATGAAAAAGGCTTGCAACGTAGAGAAGACCCACAGCACAGTAATCCTTAACACAACTTTATTATAGGAAAACAGTGTTTTCGCCACACTCATTAGGTAGCTTCTTCAGAGGAAGTCAAAAAGGAAAGGCGCCAAAACATTTAAATATATTAAGTGCCATTACATCACTTCCTTAGGATTGTTGACAACTGTTCGGACATAAAAAGTTTAAAAACAAGTACTTGTACAAATTGTTTAAAAACACAACTTTGTAACAGTCACTGTGAATGCAAAGCCAATAACTAAATGTGATACAAAAATGTATCCAAAAATGATCTTTCCACAATCGATTAATAATATGTGCACAAATACTTTGTATATAAAAATATAGAAATATGTACAAATAGTTAACCCGTTGTTGTAATGGTCTTTAAAAAGGACTGCATAAATCAACTGATTAAATACATATGTTTAATATAAATGTATATGAGTCTCTCACATATTCTGGAACATAAGATTAGTAAAAATAAGAATAAGAGACCTATCAATGAATACTCATTCTAATCATAAAGAAGCAACTTAGCAAAAAATAAAAATACAAATATCATTGATAGGTCTCTTATTCTTATTTTTACTAATCTTATGTTCCAGAATATGTGAGAGACTCATATAGATTTATATTAAACATATGTATTTAATCAGTTGATTTATGCAGTCCTTTTTAAAGACCATTATCCAATTGTCTCTCACATACAAGGATTTTTATAAACCCTTACAACAACGGGTTAACTATTTGTACATATTTCTATATTTTTATATACAAAGTATTTGTGCACATATTATTAATCGATTGTGGAAAGATCATTTTTGGATACATTTTTGTATCAGATTTAGTTATTGGCTTTGCATTCACAGTGACTGTTACAAAGTTGTGTTTTTAAACAATTTGTACAAGTACTTGTTTTTAAACTTTTTATGTCCAAACAGTTGTCAACAATCCTAAGGAAGTGATGTAATGGCGCTTAATATATTTAAATGTTTTGGCGCCTTTCCTTTTAACTTCCTCTGAATAATGAGTGTGGCGAAAACGCTGTTTTCCTATAATAAAGTTGCGTTAAGGATTACTGTGCTGTGGGTCTTCTCTACGTTGCAAGCCTTTTTCATCAGTTTGTCTTTTGTTTCCTTGGCTGTTCAAAGTTTGGATTTACACCAAAGGTCAAATCGGTCATGCAGATTTAACTGAGGTTGGAATTTTAGTGGTTACTAGTACAAATGGTTTTATTACTTAGGAAATGATACCAATATAAGGTGAAATGAACTTCTTGTATGTAGCCTGGTTTAAGAACCACTAAAGTCAAATGGGGCTAACGTATTTAACATCATCATCCCTGGAATTCACTGTAGACTGCTGTGCTGAAGGTCTGAATTTAACTGCTGAACAGCAATATTTTATGCATGCAAAGCCAGTATCTATTTAAGTTATTTCTCTTGCAGGCTGATGCCCTGAGGAATACTGTTGTGTTGGACATTCAGCTTCTGGAGTGTTGAACAAGCCACAGAGGGTGGAAATGCAGAGTTGGTACCAGTTGGTGGTCCAAAGGAAGTGGTCTTGTCTGTTGATGGATATTACTGCAAGGAGTATTTTGGCTGCTGGGGTGGTGAGTTCACAAGTAGTGAGGCATTTTCTGTGGTCATGGGGCTTTGTGCGGTTTGGAGTAGTGTGGGACAGGTAAGGAGGAGATATCAGGGGAAGGTTTGAAGCAGGTGTTTAAGTTTAATTAAGAGGAGTTTGGAGTGGTCTGGGGGTAAGGGGTTTGGAATCATAACAATTGAGATTGGGTTGGACTTTAGGATCTGGGTGAGTGATTTGTTAGGCAGGCCCCCTTTCACCTATCACTTTAGTTAGAAGAAAGTTTTGGAAGGGGGGAATATGTTAATAATTTAAATTAATTGATGGTATGGTATACCAGTGTGCCTGAAAGCTTTGCGGGGTTGGGGAAGGAGGTGGCTTTTCCATGACAGAGACTGTGGCTGCTATAGTCACACTTTTCATTCTCATCTGGAAACCATTGGAAGACTGGTATTGTTATGGGGGTTGGACATCTGACAATGGTATAGGCGTTATGTGAGGTAAGCCACTAATTTAATAGAGATGCCATGGTTTAAATTTCCATTGCCCTGACTGTTTCTCCTTCCATTGTCAAGATAAGGAGTGTTGCCTCTATAATATGGAACGAATGGTTAAATGCATTTCTGAGGATTTACATTTTCTTTCTCTTTGCAGATGATGCTGTGATGCATGTTTCAGCTGCTGCAGTGCTGCACAGTGAGGTTGCAGATGATGGAAGCAGGTTGTTGCAGTGGATGCCCTGGTCACTAGAGGGGTTTGCAATGAGGCACACACAGGAGTAGTGCAAAGGGAGCAACAGAAGAGCAGTTCAAAGGTAAGGGAACTTGAAGGAGTGGAAGTTCCAGCTGCTACAGTGGTGCACAAGAAGTTACAGGTAATCTGGTTTCATTGAAAGCTTATTAAGGCAAATCAGTGCCGTGTGCGGGTCAGGGTAGTGGTGGGGCAAGGGAGGAGGAGGAGGAGGCATGCTAGTGCAGGATAAAATAGGGTTGGAGATTGTTAGGGGGGGTCTGGGTTGTTTATAAATGGGATGGAGTCACAACACTCATAGGACCACAGGAAGTTACTCTCCTTACTTCCATGTGCAGGGCATGTCCCTTTTGTTTCAAGGGGACATGGTGGGGACATTTGAGGTTATCTGTTATAAGGGAGGCTTATGGTAGTGTATTGTCAGATTGATTAAGCTTGTGTTGGAGCTGCTTTGAAGGAAGGAGCTCAGGGGGAGGATTTAGTTATTTGGCTGGCTTGAGAACTTGGTAACACTGTCAATTGGTTAAGGTAGAGTTAGTGGCAAATGTACTTGCATTTAGTTGCTAGGCTGTTTGAAGAAGGACAATGGGGTGTGCTGTTGACATAAGGGGAGCTCTAAGGTGTGGGATCGGTTGAAAGACAAGCAGTCCTTTAAGCAGGTTTTCTAATGTTACATACCAGGTCAAGGTCTTTAGAGTGAGTAGCCACAGCACCAGATGACGTGGACTTTGGGCTGATAGGAAGTGGGTGATATATGTCTGACTTTTAGAAGTAGGGTCCAGTTTTACTGGGATATTGTGGCAATGATATGGGTCACTGGCATCATTAGCTGCGGCATATCATGTTAGTGTATATAAGTAATGTATATGGTTACTAGCTGGGTCACATTGTATTATAGCTGTAAGACGTCAGCAGATTGGTGGGCTGGATTGTTGATGGATATGGTGCAGGCTTGTCAACCAGGTGGGGTACTTCAGTGGAACAAGGAGGAGTAGGTGGCTACTACTTCAGTTGTATATGTGTTGGGGTTATGCTTATTGCTAAATCGTGTATAGTGGTTCACATGCTGGAGGGGTTAGGGTAGGTTTCATTAGTGAGAAAATTAGGACATTACTATTCATAGGTTCATAGGTAGGTACTAGGCTATTGGCTCTAGGGCATATATAAGCCTAGCCAAAAGGTACCTTGGCTTTCGCCACCCAAGAAAATTATTTTCCTGTGCCACTGTCGAGCACATTGTCAAAGTAAGTTGGTTGTAAAGGTTGGCGCTTGATAAAGGGAGGGTCAGTGGGCTATAAATTGTGTGATTGCCATTTCATGGATGTTTGAAGTTAGTTGATGGGTGGTTTCGGGATTACAAATGTTTTCTTGCTTTTAGGAATAGTGCTTATGATTGTGGGATTACTAGGCAGCTGATTCACTAAGAAAGGAAAATCAATTTGGTGATTACTCGGGGTTCTAATGTACCTTAGAGATGATGGGTACACAGAATGATGTTCGGCTTAAGCCTTCCCTTTATGGAAGGTAGTTGGTTAAAATATTGGGTGTAAGGGAGAGGGAACAACCTGGTCAAGTTGGTTGGCAGAGAAGAGGGACAGGTTTGCCCTCTTCTGTTCCCCCTCTGGTGTCTGGAGGTTAATTTCAAGGATCTGGGGAAAGGAAAATGAGTGACTGGGGGAAGTTTGCTGAATAGATAAGCAAGCTGAGGAAAGGATGCTGCTTATTTGGTGAAGGCAATTCAATGAATGGTATATGAAGTGAGATGGGATGCTGCTTCATAAGTAAAATAAGTTGGATGGTAATTCAATAACTGGGATATGAAGTGAGTCTTGGACGCTGCTTCATAAGTAAAGTAAGCAAGCAGAGGTATGGATGCTGCTTACTGGGCAGGATGAGCAGGTACGCTGCCCTGATTAACATTACAAGGATGTTTATGCTGTGTTTAGAATCAACTATATTATCACAGCTATGTTATGGAAGTTTAATAAAGGTTGTCAAATGTCATTCGGTGTGATGTGTTTATTGATGGGGACTGGGACAACACAGGGATTCTAGGATATTATTTGACCTGCAATAAAGCTCTGCTGTTGCAATATCTGTTGACCAGTCTTCCTAAATAGCATCACACACATTTCTTAGGCTATCTCGTTCAGATATTTTAAAATACTGTACATATTTATCATCTTTATTGTTTGTACTATAAAAGCCTGTAACTATCCTTTTGTACAAATACCACATATACCAGTTACAGTTCTTGCACTAAAATCAGCAATTTCAGAGAGTAGTAAACAACTGACTAAACTAATTATTCATTTTTTTCACTTAGACACTATTATTTTTGATACAGTTGTGTACTTTCAGCTTGGAGGTACAATTACATTCTGCATAGCACACTTATAAAATCCACTAGCAACCTAAAACAACTCCAATTGCCATCTAATACACAGATGTTGGAATACATCCAGAAAAATGTTTGTTCATTAATATGTTAAAAAGTATTCTCTCTGATTTTATATAGTGCAATTAACTCCACTTCCACTTTGAAATAATGATTATTCCTTTCTGCTGGTTTAAATAGCTATAACTCTCTTAAAATAGTTTCACATGAGGCCATCTGTTATAGTCTATGACATTTTAATCATCTCTTCAACCCCTCTACCAGCAATATAAATCTATTCAACTTCACCCAGCTCATAGACTCCCCAACCACACCATCCAAAGACTACTCATCCGGGTCTGTCCTGGACTGGATACTGGTCACTCACCCCAACAAAATATCTGAAGGAGGCACCCTACCCAACTCCCTAAGTGACCACCTCCTTGCATACATCCACTGGTCTCCAAGCACCCTACAACACCAGCACCACTATAAGGAAACTTCAACCCAATACTCTTCTCCAACACCCTTAAAAGAATAAACTGGAACATACTAAAAGCATTCCAATTAGATAACACCATTGACTATTTCAATAATTCCTTCATAGACACAATAAATAACCAAGCACCGATACGCACAAAAAGAATAAAAACGTATCCTTCCCCATGGCTGACCAATCCCACCAAGGACCTCATGTACCTCAGAGACTAAACCCTGAAGTACTACAGAAAAAACAAAATCCAAGACTTCCTCTTGCACTTTAAACAACTCTGTAACCAAGTAAAGAAACTAGTTCATAAGGATAAAAAACACACTACACAAAACTTCAATCCAGCCACAATCTAAACCCCCAAAATTCTGCAATTCCAACTCCTCTCTCCTTAATCCAGGCACCAAAGGAAATCCCTTCCCACATCCCAACAAGACGTCCCAGGAAATATAATTACTTTTTAACTCCTTCTTCATAAACTGTATAGCTGACATCACTGCCAGCTTTTCTAACACTAGCAAAATAAATAACACTCTTTTTCCCAATCCACCCTTCCCCACCCAACTTGCCTACACTCCCTCCTCTAACCTCCACTCCCTCCCTGTCTCCAACCTACACCACTACAACCTATCTCCACTGCAACTATAAAAAGACTACTCTTAAAGCTCAGACCCTGCTCAGACGCTCCAGATAACTTACCACCCACTTTCTTAATGGCCGCCACTAAAGCCATCACTTACCCTGTCAGTATCCTGATTAATAGATCTAGTCTGGAATCTTATCTACCCAAATTGTGGGAAAAAAGCTAACATTTCTCCATCTCCACAAAGGTGGCAAAAACAATGATATATCCAACTTCCACCCTATTTCCATCCTCTCACCAATCTCCAAGATACTAGAAAAATGTATCCACACTCAGATCATGCCCCATCTCACCCAAAATCATGTCTTATCTCCATCTTAACATGGCTTCCACCTAGTCACACACCACTACTGCCCTTATGTTGTTCCTTGACACAATTAATTGGGCACATGACTCTAGAAAAACTGTTGCAACCTTACTCTTAGAGTTCTCAAAACCCTTTGATACTGTCTCCCATCCTTAGCTACTATCACAACTTTCACTTCTACCCCCCCCCCCCACCAGAAACTGGTACTCTAGCTATCTTTCAGACAGGCAACAAGCTGTCAAATGAAAAGACTCAATCTCATCCTACAGCAATACACCTACTGGAGTTCTGCAAGGCTCAGTACTTGGCCCCTTATTATTCAATATCTTTATTAATAACTTCTGCACCTCTATCTCCGATGCCAAGATAATTCAGTAAGCTGATGATTCAATGATAGTCTGCTCAGCTGACTCAATTTCTGATCTATTACTCAAAACACAAACTTCTTTCTCCACCACTGAATCCTGGATGTTCAGTAACGACTTAGCACTGAACTAAAACAAAACTAAAATCATGATTTTTCACTCCATCCAAATCTACCATTTTACACAAAGATAATTTCAAAATCTATAGCCAAAATAAATCTCTAATAGAAATCGTGCTCCACACAAACCATCCAAATCTACCATTTTACACAAAGATAATTTCAAAATCTATAGCCAAAATAAATCTCTAATAGAAATCGTGCTCCACACAAAACTACTCAGAGTAGTCTTAGATGAACAACTAGAATTCAGTATCCACGTACAACAAAATATTAAAAAAAAATAAAAAACTTGCATTGCTTTATGGACACAATCAACATCTAACCCACTCCTCTAAGAAAACCCTTGCATCTACCTACCTTCTCCCCTCTCTCATGTATGGTTCCCTCCAAGCCTCCCTAAAAGCCAAGCTGGAAGCCTGCTACAACAAGATGTCCAAATTAGCAAAAAATTCCAAATATTCCTCCCACCACTGTAATACACTTCACTCGCTAAATTGGCTGGAACTACCAAGTTAACTTGACTACTTACAATTTACTACTGCTCACAATCTCATCTTCAGACCCTCTGACTGCCTAGACCTTAATTCTATCTTCACCTCCTACCTCCCTAATAGGGCCCTTAGATTTGAAAACATGAATTTTCTCCTGGTTCACAAGCTAAACATCTTTCTGGACAACTTATCTTCTCTTTCTCCATAGTCAAAGAGTGGAACATGTTCCCACTATTCTTCAGAACTATCCATAACCCTGCCAATTTTAAATCTTCTCTACATTCTTACTTCTCCGCTACCTGGAACTGTTCTTCTTGCTCCCAATTCTCTACTAACCCCCCGATGTAACTTCTTAACTCTTCACTACACTTGCCTCATTGCTCATTATATTTGTCTGAACTCCTGTCTAGCATTCAGAAAAAAAAATAATAATAATAATCATGTTCTATATGCTGATTAAAAACAATGTTTACTGATGGATAATTTCTAAAAACCTGATCTATAAAATGCCAATGTATGATATTAGTTTCCATGTACTGTACAGAGATTCTCTGTAAACCTCAACTTTTCAATATCTATATGTTACAATGTGTAAATGACCCCTTATTGTAATTGTATAACTTTGTTTTGAAATTCTACTGTTTTTGTACTGTGTAATTTTTCTATTACTGTTGAGCTTTTCTCTCTGGGCCTACACTGAAAACAGGCTTAATATGGCCCAGTGGACTTCCCCATTCCAAACTGCAAATAAATAAAGAAATAAAGAAATCTCACTTTCAAAGCAGCTGCTACTTCACAAAACTCTCTCTGCCTACTTGTTTTAACATTTATGTTTTAGCTAGCTCCTTTATTGCGCAGGTATTACATAAAGTTTTCATTAAGTCAGTTCCTTGCACTCCTGCTTGAACACTTTTTAAGTTTTATCCCTTTTTTAGTACACATTTCTTATAAATTCACAGAAGACTGCATACTGTAGACCATATTCATTAAGTCCTTCTTAAAAAGCATAAACTGCTTTTTAACACTTTGACTCCTTATGCTTCACTATATATTATATCAGCCATATCTTTACATTAAAAAAAATGATAAAAACACACTGCTTTCTAATGTGCACAGATTAAATGTGTATAGGGTATTACACAATCTGGCCATCTATCTAACTTCATTATTTCATTTTAAAATTTGTCATGTATTATAAGCAGAATTTCAGAAATCTTCTTACATGCCATGTTAAAGTCCATTATATGTCCTCAAATCATACTGTGTTTATAATTATATAAAATAAATTACTCAGAATTATTTTCTTTATTATTCACAATCTGTTACAACCACCAAATATGCAACATGGTTACTGGGGCTGAATTCATAGAGACTGGTGCAGCAGTGCATGTTATGCAGCAGCAATGGGCTGAGCTCTGCTGCTGTGCCATTTAGTGATTCATTGATTCGCAGTCATACATATTTGTGCAATCACATCGTCTGAATTTGCAGAACTATGAAGTGCTCAACAGAACAGCTTTACTTTGGTCATTTAAACACCTCCCAAGTTATGACTCATAATACACTAGACACATACAGTCACACACACACACACACACACACACACACACACACACACACACACACACACACACACACACACACACAAGCACACATGCATGCATGTATTCAACCACAGTAAGCATTCATGCATAATCAATTAAAACATTCTCACACACTCTCTGTATATACACACACACACACACACACACACACACACACACACACACTCGCGCATTGGACACACCTTCATTTGTGTGACCACATTTTAGCAGTCTTCTCCTGTGTAAATTTTCCTGATCGAAATACCTTAGGTATGGACTGCTATGCAGGTGCAGCAGTTAGCATTGCTGCCTCACAGCAAGAGGTTCTCCTGGGGTGCCTTCTGTACGGAGTTGGCATGTCCTCCCTGTGGTCATGTGGGTTTCGTCCGTGTGCTCCGGTTTCCTCCCACATCCCAAAGACATGCTGTAGGTGGATTGGACATTCTAAATCGGCACTAGGCATGAGTGCATGTGTGTGTGCCTTCTCTGGAAGGTTGGGCGCCGGGCTGACAACTCGACACCGTAAAACTCCACTGCCAATCATGAGCAGACAGGTGATCAACTGTGGTGACCCCTAACTGGGAAAAGCCGAAAGAAGAAGAAGAAATACATTAGCTATATGCTGCTGCTCCTACACATTTGCTACTTTGCTGTTTAGATCCAGTTAAGTTTCCTACCTAGAAGTGCACTGGGGTGCTTATTAATTTAGGCCACCCCCCCTCCACAATTACCATATATACATGCAGCACCAAGACTCCTGTAAGAAGTGCACTGGGGTGCTTATTAATTTAGGCCCCCCCACAACTACCATATATACATGCAGCACCAAGAGTTTCATTGCCTAGTACCATAGAGCTATGCTATTAAGTGGCATTTGAACTATGAATCAAGCAGGTTTGCTTATCATACAAGCTGCTCTGTAGTTTTGCATATTTTGGGCAATTTGTTTATGACTCCTCACCAGGGCTTAGCCTTACCTGTTGCACCACAGTCTCTTTTTGGCTTCATTTTGATATTTTGACAAACTGTGGCAACTCCTGCATATCTAATTTATCCCTATCACCTTTTGTGGTATTAAAAATATCTATCTATCTGTCTGCCTGTCTATTATCTATCTATCTATCTATCTATCTATCTATCTATCTATCTATCTATCTATCTATCTATCTATCTCTCTGTCTATCTATCTATCTATCTATCTATCTATCTATCTATCTATCTATCTATCTATCTATCTATCTTTCTATTTGTCTGTCTGTCTATCTATCTATCTATCTATCTATCTATAGGTTCATAGGTTCATACTAGGCTATCTGCCCAAGGGCATTTATAAGCCTAGCCCATAGTTATGTGGCTTTCGCCACCCCTTTAGTTTGAATAAAACTATGCCTATCATTTTCTGTGCCTCTGTCAAGCAGTGACACTGAAGTAATCCCTGGGGTATATCTGCGATCTCCCATCCATTGGTCAAGATTCCTCTTGAACAAGGCCAGCGAGGTGCTCTGCCTCACATGTACCGGGATTTTGTTCCACAGCATAGGGAGTCTCTGGGTGATGAATCTGTCCATCCAGCACGTTCTATTTATAACCGTGTCAAGGTTTAAGTCTCCGCCCTTGTGGTTCTGAGGGATCTAGATTTTTGAGGTGAAGCATATTCATCAAATCTGGGTTTGTACTATAAAAGCCTGTAACTATCCTTTTGTACAAATACCACATATACCAGTTACAGTTCTTGCACTAAAATCAGCAATTTCAGAGAGTAGTAAACAACTGACTAAACTAATTATTCATTTTTTTCACTTAGACACTATTATTTTTGATACAGTTGTGTACTTTCAGCTTGGAGGTACAATTACATTCTGCATAGCACACTTATAAAATCCACTAGCAACCTAAAACAACTCCAATTGCCATCTAATACACAGATGTTGGAATACATCCAGAAAAATGTTTGTTCATTAATATGTTAAAAAGTATTCTCTCTGATTTTATATAGTGCAATTAACTCCACTTCCACTTTGAAATAATGATTATTCCTTTCTGCTGGTTTAAATAGCTATAACTCTCTTAAAATAGTTTCACATGAGGCCATCTGTTATAGTCTATGACATTTTAATCATCTCTTCAACCCCTCTACCAGCAATATAAATCTATTCAACTTCACCCAGCTCATAGACTCCCCAACCAGGCCATCCAAAGACTACTCATCCGGGTCTGTCCTGGACTGGATACTGGTCACTCACCCCAACAAAATATCTGAAGGAGGCACCCTACCCAACTCCCTAAGTGACCACCTCCTTGCATACATCCACTGGTCTCCAAGCACCCTACAACATCAGCACCACTATAAGGAAACTTCAACCCAATACTCTTCTCCAACACCCTTAAAAGAATAAACTGGAACATACTAAAAGCATTCCAATTAGATAACACCATTGACTATTTCAATAATTCCTTCATAGACACAATAAATAACCAAGCACCGATACGCACAAAAAGAATAAAAACTTATCCTTCCCCATGGCTGACCAATCCCACCAAGGATCTCATGTGCCTCAGAGACTAAACCCTGAAGTACTACAGAAAAAACAAAATCCAAGACTTCCTCTTGCACTTTAAACAACTCTGTAACCAAGTAAAGAAACTAGTTCATAAGGATAAAAAACACACTACACAAAACTTCAATCCAGCCACAATCTAAACCCCCAAAATTCTGCAATTCCAACTCCTCTCTCCTTAATCCAGGCACCAAAGGAAATCCCTTCCCACATCCCAACAAGACGTCCCAGGAAATATAATTACTTTTTAACTCCTTCTTCATAAACTGTATAGCTGACATCACTACCAGCTTTTCTAACACTAGCAAAATAAATAACACTCTTTTTCCCAATCCACCCTTCCCCACCCAACTTGCCTACACTCCCTCCCCTAACCTCCACTCCCTCCCTGTCTCCAACCTACACCACTACAAACTACAACCTATCTCCACTGCAACTATAAAAAGACTACTCTTAAAGCTCAGACCCTGCTCAGACGCTCCAGATAACTTACCACCCACTTTCTTAATGGCCGCCACTAAAGCCATCACTTACCCTGTCAGTATCCTGATTAATAGATCTAGTCTGGAATCTTATCTACCCAAATTGTGGGAAAAAAGCTAACATTTCTCCATCTCCACAAAGGTGGCAAAAACAATGATATATCCAACTTCCACCCTATTTCCATCCTCTCACCAATCTCCAAGATACTAGAAAAATGTATCCACACTCAGATCATGCCCCATCTCACCCAAAATCATGTCTTATCTCCATCTCAACATGGCTTCCACCTAGTCACACACCACTACTGCCCTTATGTTGTTCCTTGACACAATTAACTGGGCACATGACTCTAGAAAAACTGTTGCAACCTTACTCTTAGATTTCTCAAAACCCTTTGATACTGTCTCCCATCCTTAGCTACTATCACAACTTTCACTTCTACCCCCCCCCCCACCAGAAACTGGTACTCTAGCTATCTTTCAGACAGGCAACAAGCTGTCAAATGAAAAGACTCAATCTCATCCTACAGCAATACCCCTACTGGAGTTCTGCAAGGCTCAGTACTTGGCCCCTTATTATTCAATATCTTTATTAATAACTTCTGCACCTCTATCTCCGATGCCAAGATAATTCAGTAAGCTGATGATTCAATGATAGTCTGCTCAGCTGACTCAATCTCTGATCTATTACTCAAAACACAAACTGCCTTCTCCACCACTGAATCCTAGATGTTCATTAACCACTTAGCACTGAACCCGAACAAAACTAAAATCATGATTTTCACTCCATCCAAATCTACCATATTACACAAAGATATTTTCAAAATCTATAGCCAAAATAAATCTGTAAAAGAAATCGTGCTCCACACAAACCATCCAAATCTACCATTTTACACAAAGATAATTTCAAAATCTATAGCCAAAATAAATCTCTAATAGAAATCGTGCTCCACACAAAACTACTCAGAGTAGTCTTAGATGAACAACTAGAATTCAGTATCCACGTACAACAAAATATTAAAAAAAAATAAAAAACTTGCATTGCTTTATGGACACAATCAACATCTAACCCACTCCTCTAAGAAAACCCTTGCATCTACCTACCTTCTCCCTCTCTCATGTATGGTTCCCTCCAAGCCTCCCTAAAAGCCAAGCTGGAAGCCTGCTACAACAAGATGTCCAAATTAGCAAAAAATTCCAAATATTCCTCCCACCACTGTAATACACTTCACTCGCTAAATTGGCTGGAACTACCAAGTTAACTTGACTACTTACAATTTACTACTGCTCACAATCTCATCTTCAGACCCTCTGACTGCCTAGACCATAATTCTATCTTCACCTCCTACCTCCCTAATAGGGCCCTTAGATTTGAAAACATGAATTTTCTCCTGGTTCACAAGCTAAACGTCTTTCTGGACAACTTATCTTCTCTTTCTCCATAGTCAAAGAGTGGAACATGTTCCCACTATTCTTCAGAACTATCCATAACCCTGCCAATTTTAAATCTTCTCTACATTCTTACCTCTCCGCTACCTGGAACTGTTCTTCTTGCTCCCAATTCTCTACTAACCCCCCGATGTAACTTCTTAACTCTTCACTACACTTGCCTCATTGCTCATTATATTTGTCTGAACTCCTGTCTAGCATTCAGAAAAAAAAAATAATAATAATAATCATGTTCTATATGCTGATTAA
>NC_056737.1:1488275172-1488320172 GCF_019279795.1 Protopterus annectens | reverse complement strand
GGTACTCTCTGTCTCCATCCTGGGTGGATAGCCACACACAGTAATGGGTGACTGTGTGTGGTGTCACTCATAAATGACATTCAGGCTGTGCAGTCTGAGTTTTCATTATCCCTAGCAAGGTGAGGGCCTCTCATGATTCAGAACACAATCACATGCTCCCCCTGCAGCTGCCACAGCAGATGAGCAAACTGTTCAGTACACCTACTACTGTGCAGCCTTTTAGGGGTACTTGATACCATTGTGTGTCCTAGTTGGCCACCTCCAGGTGGTCAGCATGTTCATTTGATCAGTAGATGTGGTACATAATCATCCAAGCACAACCTGGTACAATGCAGTTCAGCATGAAGAGGACTCTTGTGTTGCTCGGTCTTCCTAACAATGTCACCCAGCTCAATGAACAACTCCATGAGGACATGGAATTCAGAAATGCAGTACTAATAGATTTCATAAGGACTGTAGTGACACATAATGATGCTATATCTCTACCTCTTTGCAGGGGTTGCTGACTCCATCACCCTTATATTGTCTGGTAATGTTGTCTGAAGTTGGGATAGGGTATATGCCCGGGGTGGTCATAGAAAAGGACATCATGAAAATGACTGTCCTAGACTGCATCTACAAGTGTACAGCCTTCTGAAATCTCTCATCATAAGCAGCAGCAAGATGAAAGGACACCTCACCTGCACACTCTTGCTAGGTCATTGTCTTGCAGTAACACCAACCTACCAGAGATAACTCAAATTGTACCGCAACAGGCTATCCGAGAGATTCCCGGTCATGGTCATATTGTAGCACCTCTACTTTACTGAAGGAGGAAATAGTCTGTCACATAGTACCTGTTACCTTGAGATGCCTGTATCTACCTCCTTGAACACTATCCCTCCACCCAGTATGTGTATGTTGACAGACGTGTATCACTGTTGCTTTTGCCACCTGTGCACATGATCATGAATGTGACCCACTCCACCCTCATTTCTATATAGTATATGTGGGAAAATCTGATGCACAACGTGACCCGATGATGAATTGAGCAGACTAACCTGTTATTGACAGTGCATGCCTCATATTTGTTCTGTGTGACATTGTGCTGTCTGTTTGTACTGATAAGGGCCCATAGTCTGTTTTATTTTATTTTATTTTTTTACTGGGGTAGAACACTGATTTCCATGTACCTTTTTCAAACTTCGCCTAGGAGCTTTGACTGTTTAAGTGACTTGTTCAGAGTCACACAGCTGGCAACAGAGGCTGAGGAAATCAAACCCTGGACCAGTGGAGCACAGGAAATAGTTCATTAACAGCTCCCTAATCGTCTGTGCCAAATAATGATAGACAAGTTCTGCATTAGACATCACAACTTTGCTTGTACTTCCATGTGTTGTGCCTGTTGCTGCCTGGGAGGGATATGGCTGTTGATTGCTGCTGCTTATCCTCATTGGACAACTGTGTTGATGCATCATCCCTGCGGGCAATCCATGTGAGCAGTCTGTAATGATACTGCATAGCTGCTCAACATGTTTCTTCAACTACATACCATAAGGAAGGCAGCAGGCTAGAAACATTGTGCAGGCTGTGCAGCATCATACTGGAGTATCATATACATGTGTGTGTGTGTGTGTGTGTGTGTGTGTGTGTGTGTGTGTGTGTGTGGGTATGTGTGCATATCTATCTGTATATATATATATATATATATATATATATATATATATATATATATATATATATATATATATATATATATATATATATATATATATATATGGTTCTACCTGACTTCGTCGACAGCGCAGAAGACCGACAGCGAATTGAGCTCCAGAAGATCAAAACGAAGAAGACCGACGCGAATCGCGAGTGGCAGAACATCGACAATGCAGAAGACCGACACGACGGATGACAACACCAACGCCGAGGATGCCGACATGGGGAAAGGCTGTGTGAGTATGCGGTAGTGACGGACGTTAGGGTGCGAGGCAGGTAAGTGTGGAGATTGACGGTCTGTGGGGATAGGGGTGGGTTAAGTGAGTTAGGGTTAGGGAGCGATAGGGGTGGGTTAAGTGAGTTAGGTTAGGGAGCGATAGGGGTGGGTTAAGTGAGTTAGGGTTAGGAGCGATAGGGTGGGTTAAGTGAGTTAGGGTTAGGGGCGGGTTAAGTGAGTTAGGGTTAGGAGCGGTAGGTAAGTGCGATAGTGACGGACCTTAGGGTTAGGTAAGGTTTAGTGTGGGCTTGTAAGGATTTTGGTGTGCTTGTGTTGTGTGTGTGGTTTGTGGAATGGGGATGTGTTTTGTTTTTAATAATTGTTATTGTGGTGTGTGCAGTGTATGGGGTTTCGTGTTTGTGTACCGTCGGTTATTTCGTTGTCGGTTATGTGTGGTTTCGTGTTTATGGACTGTCGAATATGTGGTGTCGGTGATGTGGTTGTCGGTGTTGTGTGGTTTCGGCTATGTCAGGTAGAACCATATATATACATATATATATATATATATATATATATATATATATATATATATATATATACATATATTTACGTACACACACACACACACATATATATATATATATATATATATATATATATACACACACACACACACACACACACACACACACACACACACACACACACACACACACACACACACACATACATATATACAGAGAGAGATTGATGTAGATCAACTCCTCAAAAGTTCCTTCTATCAAATGGCAAGTGATCCAATGCAGCCTATAGAAAGGAACACACACAAAAAAAGAAAAAATAAACGCACACCCACTGCTAATTGCATATACAAATATACAAATTACATTACAAATGTGCTGGCAGTTTTTCTATGTGAGACTGCAGTACAGAGGGGGATAGAGGAATTCGCCCTTTCCCTAATGTGTGATGTCAGAATTGGTGTATTTATTTATTTATTTTTATTTAACATTTGTAGTCAGACTTCCTGGTCAACAAATGTTAAATAAAATAAATAAATGAATATACCAATTCTGAGATCACACATTGGAGAAAGGGGAAATTTCTCTATTCCTACTGTATTCTCCCAAGAAATTTGTATGTGTGCATACTTGGCCAATAAATGTGATTATGATTATGATTTCTGATCTTTGATCGGGAGATTTTGTCATTCACTGGTGGTAATATTTCTATCAGCACTGGACACCACATCTCACATATTGGTGGCAAGCTGCGCTGCTAAGAATGAACAAGCAATGCTGCTTCATGACTGCTGCTGTTCCTTGCATTCTTGTTGTCTGTAACTCTGACATTATCGGTATTCTTTACTTTTGTATACTTAGGTGAATATACTCCACAGTTTCTCTGATATACAACTATGTACCATAACTATGTTCACTTTGCTTGTTTGCATCTCATTAGGACATAATTTCCCTACCTGCATTTATTTGCATATCATTATGCAGTCACTTGCTTATTTCTTTTGCAAAGCATTTGGGCTCCCTGCACTGTAACACAATGATGGACTATGAATCATTATATGTGGCCATTCCTAGTGCAAGTACACAATTAGTATTACATGACTTGTCTATAAATCCTGAACTTAGTAACCAAAACCTGAGTTTTAACTTTTACATTGTGTGCACCTCATATGTACCTCACTGGTGTCATTCTTAATGCTATTACAGCTATTGTTGCTATTGCACATTTTTACTTCATATTTTATTTTTACGTTATAATTTGAAATGTTTTTTTTAGATATCCATTTCTTCAGTTCATTCCTTTAACCTTATATTCATCATTTCACATGCTTTTAAATCACCATCAACCCATTTTGATTTGAATAATGCCACAAAAAATGTTTTTTTTCACAGTGCCACCCTAGTGGCATAGAGAGATAAGGCACAGTTGATCTATGCTCAATTAGCAGCTTTAGCAACTGATGGAGCAGTAAGGAGGATGTGTGTGCCCATCCTAGTGGGTATGGGGATATGTGAACAGGGCACATAAAGGATAGGACATTCCTGGCAGAGGCTAGAAAGCTAAATGCAATGTGGTCAGCTGAAAGGGTAGGGCAGACAGTGGATGATAACAACATGTGGAAGTTCCCCCCTAAGCAAACTCCTTTGGTTGATATTAGGACAGCAATGATCCCCAGGATACCCTTAGGATTCATTCTGGCCCCGACATTAAATATGGTAACAGTCTGAGGTCAACTGGAGTGGTCTGTAGACCCAGCATTGATGTGGGACACTGGAAAATCTGTCAGGGTCACTACAGGGGATGAAAAAGTATGCAAAAAATGTTTTGTTCACTAATAGATTAATGCTAGGCATTGCTTTTTACTTGAGTGATTATAGTTTTTTGCTGAACAGGGTAATTTAAAACATAATAACATTGCCTTGAAAATTAAAAAAGTTGCACAATCAAATCAAGGTTGAATTTCTGGGTTCCTATTAGATGATCAAAGACACATTCTATTGAATGCGTCTTGGTCGAATTTAAAACAATGAAAAGGTAAAATAGCGAAGAGGCTTTTAAGCAAATTCTTTCCCAGGGAAAGAATTTGCTTGGCCGCTTCTGTTACTTTGTCGTTTTCAGCACTGTAGTGTGATCTCAGAGTTGGTATATTTAAGTGGGGGGGGGGGAGCAAAGCCCCCCACTTTATGTATTCTTTCAATTATTTTTGGAACAGCGATTTTTTTCCTTGGAAAAAATCACTGTTCTGAGCTTTCAAGATTGTAAGCTTTCACTTAAATGGGGTTGATTATTAATCATTCACTTTTTTAAGCGTTCAGTGATATAATATAGACCCAAATGTCTACATTGCCAATCTTAATAATCATGACAAAAATGTTAATAGTTAGCTAAATGCCTTGAAGTAGAATTAATTTATCTCAAAAATAAATACATAAATTTGAAACAAAAGGGGAGTAACAGATGGGATGAATGCTGAATGCAGAAAACAGCTGCATCAAGGCTCTATCTACCTGATTTATGCCATTATGTCTTTTACTTCTGTTACATCAAACACAAAAGTATTGTCTCATACTGAAACAGAGCAAATATACTAAAGACTAGTACTTCAAATTATAACTCTGGACAAAAGGGACAGGAGGGACAGAATAATACCGTTCTAGCACATGTCGAAAACATCAATATTTTAACTGGCTCCATTGCTGAGTCATACATGGGCTTTTTTGAAAAATTGTTCATGTACAATACTAACTTTTGGAAGACGAAAGTAATATGCTATAAGAGATTTATTGATTATCTCTTTTTTGTCTGTAAGGGCCAGCCATCAGAGTTTGGAGATTTTATTTCTGAATTAAACACAAACGTTCATGGACTAATGTTTACTTTGGTTATGGGCAACAGCCAGATTCCATTTTTGGATGTTGAATTTTATGTAGGGAACGACTATACTATTCAGTTCAGACCATTTAGGAAAGTGACAGCTATCGCATAAAGTATGCACCCCCACCCACATTTATTGAATTCACTTCCAGTAGGAGAATTCAGGCGTATTGTCAGGAATACGTCTGACGAAGCATGTTAGGAGTATTTTCTCTTACAGAGCAGGGACAGGTTGATACAAAGGGGTTACGATACAATCTTGTTGGATGAAGCAGTGCACCAGGTATTATGTGGTGAAAAGAGTAACATCAGCAGAAAAGAATATGTACGTAGTAATCTGAAGCCTAACTGTGTAGCCAAAGAGCTATTCTTTGTATCTAAATACTCACCATTTTCTAACACAATGAGGAGTTTGATACAGGAATTGGCATATTGTGTGTTTAGATCACACAGTGGGTGATTTATTTCCAAGGTTAATAAAGTTCTCCTATGGGAGATACCTTAATATGAAGGAACTGCTTAATATACCACTTTGGAATAATGAATGTACTAAGGTAGGCATGTATATTTGTGGGAGATGTAAGGTTCGTAAGTTTGTAAAAAAATCTGTCAGGCACTTCAATTAATGGCAAGAAATTTGAAAACAACAACAGATTATCTTGCAATTCATGCAGAGTTGTGTATATAATAGGTTGTGGATGCGTCCCAACCAAGTGGTACATTGGTCAAACTAAGAGGGCAGTAATAGTTTGAATTCTAGAACATTTGGGAGACATCAGAAATCAGAATTTTAATAGTCCAGTTGGAGAACATTTTTGCAGGTTTCATGGGGGTAATAATAATACATTCTTTTTTAGTGTACTTGCCAGCCCTTATAATATTAGAGGTGGTGATCTAAAGTATAGGCTCCACAGCTTGGAAAGCAGATTCATTTTAAACTATGGTACTTTATACCTGGGGGGGGGTCTAAATTTGGAGGCAAATATTATGACTGTATAAATGTTGTCATGACATCTTGACAATTTTCTATTGTTGATACATTCGATGTGTAGTAGGATTATTTGAATAGTCCCTTTAATATTTAAATGTATATAATTATATAATTATTTAATTGGATAATGGTGAGGTGTTTCCAATGGTTCACTTGGTATAAAAATATGTTTGCACATCATGTTAATTATCCTTGAAGGCAATATGCCGAGGTACCAGATGCTTGTTTGGTACGAATAAACAGCTAACACCATCTGTGGATTGCTTTTGTTTTTTTTATTATAGCCAAATAGGAGGTAAAGACAATAAATATAGGTGATACCATTGACTGCTTACTTTATAATTTGTTTTATCAGCGTTCCCCATCTGAGGATGTACAGACAATAAATAAAGGTGACACTATTAACTGCTTACTTTATAATTTGTTTTAAGAGTGTTCCTCAACTGAGTGTCAAATTTAAAAGTGTTCTAAATATTTCTGGTATTAACTATGTACCAGACAGAGAATTAAACCTTTATTTAGATTTTATACTAAATGATTTGAAGAAATCTTGATTGACCTTTGATTTTCTGTCCCCTAATGATTTCAGACTGGTGATGGAAAATATTGAAATGGTACTCATTAACAAATTTGTCTTTTTTGAAGGTGAGTAGTACCAACAAATGGATGGTGTTGCCATGGATGCTGTCTGTGCCCCTGTATTCGCCAATATAGTGTTGTTATATTGTTTTTCCATCACCTCATTTTAAAAATGTTAAATCCTACTATCGTTAAGTGGACAACATATTTATTGTTTGTAAAGGTCAGGTGGAGGACATAGATGCCTTTATATCCTTTATTAATAGTATTACTGATTTTTTGTTTCTCAGTCATGCAGTGGAAATGAATGATGTACATTTTATGGATGTTTGGATTGTGAAGAATCTTTCCAATAATAGATTTACTTAGAAATTATACAGGAAGGAAAACTTTTCCAACTCTTATTTATATTACAGTAGTAGTCACCCCTTTCACAAAAAGAAAAACATTGTGAAGGGTCAAATGATCTGAGCAGCCAAAATGACTTATATCTGGGATGATTTTGGGAATGAGTTGGATTATGTTGAGATCCTGGTTTTAGCTAGAGGTCACCCTTAGATCCTTACCACCTTGCTCAAAGATGAAATATTACAAGGTTGGGGTGAAAACTTTTTACCCTTAATTGGTGGTCCACAAGTTTCTTCTTTAGAGATAGCCTCCCATAGTGTTCAGCACACAGGAGCAATCTCAAAAGATTCGAGTGGAAGTGAACTTTTTTTAGTCCTAAACCACAATTAGGATTCGAGGTATATACGGAATATTACAGTTTATCTAAATATTGGGACTTATTTGCTGTTATAACTAACACCCCCAAGATTTTTTTCTAGACCTCTGAAGTTTAGCTTCAAGAGAGGTTTTAACCTAAAGAACATTTTTCTGAAAGTTGATTTAGTTTTATTGCTGAGGTGGATAATATGGTCAAAAAGGATAATTCCAAGTGTGGCACGTACTCACAGTGCCATTTTATGATGAATGGTTCTGAAGTGTCTACTCCTTGTTTGAACCTAACTTTGAGAGGTTCTAAGTATTTTAACTGTTTTAAAAAGGGTGTTGCTTATTTAGCCTACTGCCTTGTTTGTCACTCCTTCTACATGGGCAAGATATAGTGAGCACTGAAACAAAGAATGTTTAAACATCTATATGAGATTAATAGGAAGACGGATACTAATACTTTGCACAGACATACCATTAACTGCAAAGATAAACATTTCTAGTTTTAAAACATTTTTACAGGTGTGGTTTTCAGTTCTGTGATTTCATTTTGACCTGCATTTAAACACCAATGTGATTTCTAGATCATTTTAATCCAATTCATCTTATGCAATATAATATAGTTACTGTTAATACTGGAGTTTTTTAACATACTGTTTTTACTGTAGTATTTTTTTTAATATTGTATTGCTTGATTGATCTATTTAATTATTTTATAGTTCACCCACTCATAGTTGTTTTTGGGAGTATTTAAATCAAGTCAGTTGAATGTGTTTTCATTCTGATGAAGTCTCCAGTTGAGAGATGAAAGTCTCTTACTTTTAAGTTCAATAAACTAGTGGAAAGAAATGGCAACTTGGTCTTTTGTGGGGATGCCTGCCTGGGATTTTATTTCTGGTTTTAAGTATAGCTTTCCTGCCTAGGTTATTACAGTTTGTGTTACTTATTCTAACTGTCTTGCCTCAACTTTACAAGCCCAAGATAGACAGTTATAACTTATGCTGTTAAGTTACATGTACTGAATTAATTTTCAACTCTAGAATTTTGTTTCACCTGATGCTAATGATATTTCACGGGATGCATCTAGTGACATTTCTGATTCTTACAACAGTATGCATTTTTCTGTTTCAGAAGATGACTGATATTATTAATGTGCCTAATAATTGCCTCCTGCTATATACATTTTAACTTATGAGATGGAGATGTTTTATCTTAGGTTTCATAAAGATAAAGCACATTTTGCGTTTGGACTTAGCAAAGTTCAAAAGCAATTTCTTAGAAATAATCAAAATCAACTTATAAAAAAGTTGATACAGGCAGGAATGTTGTTCTAATAAATTGTAGCCAGTAGATGTAAGTGTTTTTACAGCACTTAAATGATGACAATTTACAGACAAGTTGATTTGGACATTTATAATCAAGCAATGAAGACATTCTATGCATGACTCATGAAAGATGTTAGACTGGGTTAGCTTTTTGGTAATGATGTCAATAAGAAATTAATTTAGCATAATAACATATTGAACATTTTTACTACTGCTTCGATATGAAAAAATAATTAAATATCCTCAAATGAGTCTAATTTTTTCTGCATGTATCATCTTATTAGAAAATACTCAAACCATATTATCTTTTGTCTTATGAAAGCAATTATGATTTTTGGGATCTTATGATCATGACTGTTCAGAATAGCTGCACAGAATATCTTATGATGAGTGGTTCAGTGATATGGTTTGGATTGTTATAGATCTAAGTAGTTTATTAATTATTTAATTTATTTATTTATATTTGTTTTCCAGGTTAGGGTACTGATCTTCATGTACCTTTTTCAGACACAGCCTGGGATCAGTGTCTGGTTAATGAGTTGTTCAGAGTCACACAGTTAGACAATGGGAGGCTGAGGGAATCAAACCTTGCACCATTTCACCACAGAAAAAAAAGCTCATTAACTGCTCTTTAATCCTGGAAGGTAACTACCATTAGAATCACCACTGTGCTGAGGTACTTAATTTTTTAGATGATATACATATTACATATTTTCTTATTGAGCCTACTTTTTTTTTTGTTTGGAGTATATTTTTAATTTTAACATTTACAATCAGTTGATAAGCATTGATTTGGCCATCTGTTTACCCCCTTTTATACCCATGTTACTATATCACTATTTGAACATGAAATAATCTATAATAATTATTTTTTAAAAAAATAACGTTGTTCAATTTTAATATATAGATTTTTTAACCATTATCTGCAAATGAGGCTCCTGTACCATTCCTACATTTCAATACATTTTTTTTATTTTCCTTTTTTGGCATCCTCGTACTATTAATTTTGTAGATATTCATCTTATGACTTGTCAGCTAGGTATTACTAAATTGTTTTATAAGCCTGTGTCTACCTTGGACTATTTACATGGCAGTAGCTTTCATCCCAAACACTTGCTGGCTTTCCTTCAACATATATAACTGATGTGGGCCAAAAACGTCAATACCAAAAAAAGTATTTTTTTTTCTTGCATCAACTGTGACTATTAAGAAGTTTATATATCATATATATGACAGAAACTGTACTGCTAATGCTGATTATACATAATCAAGAACATGTACTGAACACTTATTAGGATTTGATTACAGACATTCCGATTATTATATAATAGGTGAAAAGCAGAAATTGATTTTGCAGACTTATTCTTGCTAATTAGGTTTAGCACTTTTGTCTAGTACAACTTTACACTGACCCTTTGTTGTAATGGAAGAAAACCCCAAACAACTTTGACGAAAGCCTGTCTGTTCTACTTTATTTCTGGTTTTAATTTGTATGTACATTTTTGCCTTGTAAAACTATTCCCTCCACAGTGTGGATATTTTATTTTCTGAAGAAAAGAAGACTTAAAATGTGAATAGATCTTCGCATATTCCAAGTGAAATGTCAACCCATTTTGTTACACTGTATTAATGTTTTTGCTCATAAAAATGTTAGAGTAGTGAAGAAATATTGAAAATGTTACCATTCAAACCTTTATTTTCATGATTTTTTGAGAATTGGTTTATTTTTATATTTCATTTAATAGCACACCGTTCTTCTTGATATGATAGCAGAGTCATTTGTAACACCTCAATATGTATCTGTCGCCTGCTCACTTTTATTCTGTCCATTTCTTCTTACTACATATATTAACATAGGCAGGAAGACATTTACTTCCACAGGATATTAAACACACCACTCTTTGCTCTTTCTTGGCCCAACAGACTTTTTATTCTGAGTAAACAAAGAGGACATTTATGATTAGGCTACAGAAGCACATTAAGAACATCAAAAATGGGTTGCTTAGATGCCCCTTTCTAAAAATATGATCTAGTTATTAGATTATATAGCACTGTCTTGGAATATGTTTACCCTCACACATGAGGTTATAACACTGTGGAAAAAAAAACCTCTATCCTTTGAAAGAACTTTTTTCTACATTTGAATACATTAGTTCCCTTAGGTCTGAATTAGAGATTGCAGTTGGAAGTTGTCAGTTGTATAACTGACAGTTTAATTACTTGTGTTTAGTTGCTCCATCTCAATATCTGCTGTATATCATTTTGTGTTTTTATCTTCCCAGGAAGGCAGCTTTACCAGGGTGTCATGGGAATAAAAGTATTCATACTGGTACCTTTACATCTGTCACTTATCTTTTCTGTATTTAAAATGTTATTTCTTCTAAAAATGTGTCCATAAGGTTCATCTGGTTGTAGTTCATGTCTAAATCATCCCATAGCACTTATCAAAAAGAATACAGGAGGTATTCCAGTGCCTAGCCTAATTTCTCCATAGTGGTATAATTATTACCATCAAGGATTGCCACTGAAAAGAAACCACTAGCCTAGTAGCAGTAGCCTCATTAAAAAGGATAAATAAATAAATAAAATAAAACAACATAAATATATTTTTTACCACAGACAATTGTAATTCTTATCAATGAATCTTCTGATTCTCCAAATTCATAGTTTTTTGTCCATGTTCTTAAAATTAGTAAAATAATCACCTCTAGAGACCTCTAATCCTTGGTTCTTTATAAAAAAATAAATGATGGATAAATTATAAACTTTTTCTCTGGCTAGCAATACTTTCTGAATTATTCCCTTACTCTTTTTATTTTGTTTTCTCTCTTAATTGAAACATACGTACATTCAAGGCTTCTTCCTCTGTAACATGCAGAAATATGACATACTGTACCTTTTCATAGGTTCATAGATTAGTACTAGGCTAACTGCCCTTGCAAGCCATTTTAAGCCTAGCCAATTATCCCTTGTGAGACTCCAACCCTGCACCTTGTGTTTGTAAGGCAAACACCTTAACCATTAGGCCACCCTCCCAACCTTTCTTCTCAAAAGTGAAACAAATCAAATTTCTTGATTTGTAGCTTCCACATGTCTGCTAAGGTATTTTGTATTGAAAGAATTTCTGGTGATTGCAAGATGGCCACACAGAATGTGAAGTATTCAGAGCCATTCTGTTTGTTATGTAAGTAAAAGCTGAAATGGTAACTACTTTCAAAAAACAAATGAGTTTCAAAAGACAAAGTATATTTCTATACCACAGAAAAATAAATTACTTGAAAATAAATAAACATATTCACTTCTAGTATTTTAATTAGTGCAGAATATCTGTACCATTTATCAGGATGTTCAGTAAAGGCACAGACAACTTGAATACATCCCACAATTTTCAGGCAGTCTGTGCTGTGACTGTCTTGTTCAGCTGGGATGAACATTTGCGAAGTATACCAAATAGGAACAAACCACACTTCTTAATAATATATACCATTACATGCTACGGTCTCTACCCACAGTGGTGGTGCTGCGGTAGGGTTGTTGCTTCACAATAAGACGCTGTCCGGTTTGATTCTCAGCTAGAGCATCTTCTGCATGGAGACATGCGTGAATGGGTGTACCTTCGTTGAAGGTTGTGCGTCAGGGTTGGTAACTCGGCATGTAAAAATTAACTACCAATCATTAATGGACCGGAGTACCGCTGTGGCGACCCCTAACTGGGAAAAGCCAAAAGACACAACAACATTACATGCTATGGTCTACCTAATGCTTCTGTGGTATTCTTACTAGAGCTCTATACTTATCTAGTTCTGTGCTCCTTGGCAAGCTGTTTAATCAAAACTGGATCACTTGCCCTAAAGTTTACTTTTCACTTCAGCCAAGGTTTGCATTTTTAATGCATTTGTTTATGCATTTAATGAAATGATCCACTATGGAAAACAGACTCAGTAATACTGTATCCTACTTTGGTTTGTTGATTCTTTCCATTGTATCACTTTTTTTTCATGTGTGGTAATTTTTCCTTCATTTGCTACAATTAACCATTAACATTAAGTTAGTTCATACTCAACTAACTACTGCCCATAAATTACTTTTCCAACCCAATAAATGCCCAACTCTCCAGTCCATTGTGCACGCATACACCCTCATTCGAGCTCTCTGCTCTTCAGAGAAAATCCTTCTAAGTGTAACTAAACCCAATAAGACAGCAGGACAATGCCTGTATTCCTACAATATAGCCAAACTTTGGAATACCCTCCCCTCTTCTGTTACCCAACTAGACTCCCTGAAGTCCTTTAAAGCTGCATTAAAAACCTACTTTTTACATAATCCTAGCTGTTCATGTGAAATACAGTGTAAGCCCCCTTAATCCTATAACTTATTCAACTATATCCTTCCTTTCTAATACCTCCAATTTTTTCAATCAACTCCTTTGACTAAAAAGTTATTACTGTACATTACTATTTGCTGTCTCTGCAATACAGCTTACCTGCAATATGGTACATGTATAGTAACTTGTATAACATATGCTTTGCAATTATGTTGTTTTGTAATAGTGGTTTGTCTTAACTGTGGAACCTTTCTCCCAGATTTGTACTTCTTTACTGTATTTCTTTTGTTTGTATAAATATGTTTTTTTTTTGTTTGTTTAAATATGGAGATTTTCTCCGCGGGCCTCCACTGAAAATGGGTTTGCTTGCCCAGTGGGCTTTCCCAGTCAACAAATGCCAATAAGTAAATAAATAAATACTTAACTTAGAAACAGTCTGTCAGACAAAGTGGTCAAAGCAGACATCCATTTTTGACATTAGGTGGAAATAACAGATTCTCGCTTTCCTTTGCTGATACTTAACAGTTCTATCTGAATTACACTAAAGCGACTTAATCTCTTAACATTGTTTATGCTTTATCTTTACTTCTGAAATGTTCAGCTTTCCTGTGATTTATCTTATCGGGTCTAAATTTATTTACATAGATTGATGGAAATAAATGCAATATTCCACTCCACTGTGGATGTCACGTACAACATGGAGAAAATTCAAATGCATCCTACCTCTTTTTTCCACGGCTGCTACACAAAGTTTCACGATCTGAGGAACTGTATCACCTTCTCTCTGACAAAGTATTTCCAAGGGACAGCCAAAGACTTGTTCTGTAATAAGTTAATGACATATGCAAGTAAGGACAGGCTTTCAACTAATTTTGTTACTGAAGACCAGTTATAGTTATAACATGGTTTTACTGGTAGATAATGTTACTGATCTCAGTACGAGACAAAGAGCAGTGCGAAATATAGTAACACACACACAGACTAACAAAAAACATGACCTAATTTGTGATAAAATTATCTTTATAAATAGTTCGCTAAGCTAGCCCCTGTTTAATCTCAAAATATGACCTTGGTTGCAATACTTATTTTTTTAGTCTTTCATTATTATCAGTACAGTGGTTCACAAGTTCAACACTAAACATACAATTTAAATGATTGTTCAACACCTTTAGAAATCTGGAAATGCATATTGAGGTTGACACGCGAAAAACGTCTGCATCTGATATGTGTACCATCAATTTAGGCAATTACACAGCTAGTTCTTGCGTAACTCAGACATTTCAAAACATTTTCCAAAACATCATCGTGGGCTGGATATTCTACAACAACTTCTTATAATCAATTTGGGTTTGGCCAGGGCAATGGGTAAGAAATGTGATTGTGTGGAGGATGGTGCATCTGATTTGCAGAGGGTATGTGTGTGTTTTTGTGCACGTGTGTCTGTGTGTGTATGTGTGTGTGTGTGTGTGTGTGTGTGTGTGTGTGTGTGTGTGTGTGTGTGTGTGTGTGTGTGTGTGTGTGTGTGTGTGTGTGCGCATACATGTGAAGCTGATAGGGATTCCATACCTCTCAAGTCCCTGTAGACTAATAAGCAGTTAATAAAATATGGGGAGAGGGAGACACAAGACAACAGGGAAACATTTTAAGTATTATAGAAAACAGTGCAAAATGTAATAGAACTGCACATTTTGCAGCAAGAAGCTATATATTAGAATGAGAAGTATGAAACTATAGTGTCTAGCATTATTAACTGACTGTAAGAGTCCTTGATTTCAAAGGGATGTGCCCAAGACCTCGGTACAAAGCTGTGTGACAGCAAGGAGTCTTTCAAAATATTACTCTAATCATCTTAAAGAGGTAATGGGTCAACAAGTCCTGCATCACAATGCATTTCATAAACAATAAGAAAAATGCAAACATTTGTGATTTATGATGGAATAGAGAAAAGTAAGAGACAACACCAAGGACAGTCTGTTAACCCAGGGATAGCTAAAACACACAGTGATGTGGGTATGTCTATTTGTGTATATGTGGGTGGTAGAGGATGAAAGAGGTAACACAATGCTTTGCCCATCGTGGGTAACTGCTGCAAAGGAAACAGAAATGGGCTTTGCAGAAATCCTCCAGCAACTCAGAAATATGTAGATTGGGAGGATAATGAGGCTTTTCATTATTGCAGTTAATGGGTCGGTGAATCAATGTTTTTTTTCAATTAACCTAACAGACCTCACCATTCACACTTACTCTAGCTTTGAATGCTATGAAGTATTTTATCTTCTTAAGTCAAACTGCACTTGAAGAAAAAACATTTATACTATTGGTCCAAAGGACAAGAAATCTGCAGAATGTATTTTTTTCTTTAGCTAGATAGTTATTCATAGGTTTATAGGTAGGTACTAGGCTATCGGCCCTGGGGCCTATACAAGCCCAGCCAAAAAGGTACCCTGGCTTTTGCCACCCAAGAAAATTATTTTCCTGTGCCACTGTCAAGCAGAGCCACAGAGGTGTTCCCTGGGGTGAATTTCCTATTTCCTATCCAGTCATCAAGATTTTTCTTGAAGAGTGCTAATGAGGAGCTTTATTTGATATAGATAGGTAGTTTATACCAGAGTATGGGAATTCTCTGAGACAGGAATCGATCCCTCCGGCATGTTCTGTTTATTGTGGTGACAAGGCTTAGGTCCCTAGAACATGTAGCTCAGAGGGATTGGGATTTCTTTAAATGGAGCATGTCCAACAGCTCTGGGTTTGACATAGCTTTGTATGTTAGGCAGAGATCACCTTTGAGTAGGCGATATGCGATGAAGTAAAGCTGGAGTTTTTTTAGACGGTCTATGTAGGGCATCTGTTTGAGGCCAGTAATCCTCTTTGTGAGGTATTTCTCCGGCCATTCCAGTTGTTGTAGATGTCTTGTGAGGTACATACTAAAGGGGAGTTGTACTCTATAATGGGTCTAATGAGTGATGAGTAGAGGGGAACAATGACCTCTTTTTTCTGGATGAGAAACCTTTTATGATGAGGTGTGCCATGTAGAAGGATTTCCTGACTACTGTGGCGATGTGATTATCAAAGGAGAGACTACTGTCCACCTGTGTCCCAAGGTCTCTTATCACACTTTCAGTGTTAAGTATACTACCGCCTAAGTTGTAGTTCATGGGTACAGAGTTTTTACCAAAGGGGATGACAATGCACTTTTTGGCATTGAGCTTGAGGCCATGGCTTTGACACCAGGCATCTATCTCAGTGAGGCCCTTTTGTAGGATGTCCACATCATTAGGAGTTTTGATTATGGCACCTAGTTTGCAGTCATCTGTGAACTTCATTAGCCAAAGACCTTCTGTGTTAGCCTGTACTTCCGAGAAGTAGATACCAAACAGGAGAGGACCCAGGACTGAACCCTGTGGTGCTCCACTTGTCACTGGTCTGAAGTCGGATTTGGAGTTTGCTGCTTTCACAGTGTGGGTGCTAACTTTCTGTCAGTGAGCCAGTTGGCAACCCATCTTGTGACATAGGGATTTATACCTAGTTCAGTGAGTTTATCTATAATTCCAGAGTGGGGGATGGTGTTGAAAGCCTTGGCAAGATCTAGATAGGCTGTGTGAACCACATTACCCTTGTCTACAGCTTTGGTGACTGCTTCAAAGAAGTCTATCAGGTTTAGTTGACATGATCTGCCTTTTACAAACCCGAACTGGGTGGGGTCCAGAGTTTGGAGATTACCAATGTCTTTCTTTATAAGTTCCATGGCCTTGCAGACCAGGCTCATCAGGCTAATGGGGTGGTAGTTCCCGGGGTCCATGGTGGCTCTCCCCTTGTGTAGTGGGATAACCGTCGCTGTGCACCATTCAGCAGGCACAAAGCCTGAGGTGAGGTTATGATTGAACATGGTACTTAGGTGGGGTGCCAGTTCGTTCTGTAGTTCATGTAGAACGCAGCCTGGGATGTTATCTGGTCCCATGGATGCTGTGTCCTTGGCTTTGGAGAGTGTGGTTTGTACCTGTGCAGCCGTGATTACAGGAACTTTGCATTCTTCCTGTATAGAGATGGGCTCTTTAGGGGGTGAGAGGGGGTTAAAGTTAGCACTGAACCTATCTGCCTGGATGTTGGCAATATCAGTTGGGTCTCTATATTTAGTGCCATTGTGCTGTAACTCAGAGCAGATCTGAGTGTTGCCATTGAGATTCTTGACATAGCTATAGAATGCTTTGTGGTTGTCTTTAGAATCAGTGGTGATTTTGTTTTTGTAACTAGCTTTGGAGGATTTTATCAGGGATCGCAGCTTCTTACTGAGGCTGACCAGGGAGCTGCTCCACTCATGGGATTTTACTCTCTTTTGCAACAATTTCTTCCTTCACTTGTACAGTTTGTTTATGGCAGGGGACCACCAGATTGGCTTCCTTTTTTTTGGAGGATAGCATCTTGGTTCTGTTTGGGATAGCACGATCCATGCACTCATGTAAGTGTTTATAAAGTGCAATTGTGTAGGATTCAGTAGTCGTAACTGTATTGTCCATCTGCATGGGTGTCATGAAGTTCACCACTTCTGTCCTAAGAAGCATGAAGTTGGCTTTGGAGAAATTTTTTACCATGGTTTCCTTAATGGGGGGTGGGGGCAAGATGTGGATATCTAGGGTAATTAGCTAATGGTCGGATCGGACAAATGAGGCTTTGACTTCAGGTGTGGAACTCATGTTGGTAATGACTAGATCTAGGATATTGTTGCCCCTGGTGGGGGTGTGGATAAGTTGATCCAGGGCATTGGAGTTTATGAATTCCAGAAAGCGTTGAGTGAAGGAGTTGGTACATGAGTAGTTTTGCCAGTTAATGGTGGGATAATTGAAATTCCCCATTATTAGGGTGTTTGGTTGAACCCTAATATTTTCCAGTATATCAAGAAAAGAGGAGTGGGAATCCTGGGGCATGGTGGGTGATCTGTAGCAAGCTACAATTTGGATTGCAGTTTTGCCCAGAGTTAGTTGCACTTGGATAACCTCGGCTGCATTATGCTGAGCAACTAGCCTGGAGGTGTGGATATCCTTAATGAATATGGACACGCCTCCGCCTTTGGTGTTCTGGTCCAGGTTACATGGCCAAAAAGTGTGGTATGAGTTATAGCCAGGTAGTGCAGGGGTGCTCTCTGGAGCCTTGAACCAGGTCTCAGTCATTGCACAGATATCGATGTTCTCCATTTTAAGGAGTGTCTCAAGTGAGTGCATTTTGAGATTTAGACTTCTAGCATTGAGTAGCATCACCCGCAGTTTTTGCTTGCCTGTTCCTGTTACAGTGGTGAATTTGTCATTTGAACCTTGCCTAAAAAAGGCACTATAGGGGCAGCAAGAACCTTTGCCAGTATCCAGAATCCCAGGGGTGACAGGTGCAGGCCATCTCTGGCAAAGCATCATGGTCTGTGAACCATGTCATTCCAGGCAGACAGATACTGGATCCCTTTAGAATGGCACCAGAAGCTTAGTCAATTGTTGAAGTCAAACATTTTGTCCTTGTACTGCGGCATCATTCTGGGTGATGGCAGAATGCTACTCAGGGCTAGGGTCATACCTGCCTGGGTTACAAGATTGGAGAGCTCTTCCATGTCTCTTTTCATGTAGTACAGGGAGATACATCTCAGGTTGTTCACACCAACATGGACAATGACAGAGTCGTATTTGTACTTGTTGTGGAGTGACCTGAGTGTGTGGGTTATGTGGCGGATCCTGGCACCCAACAGGCAGCTGACAGTAACCTTCGCCTTGTTTAGCCTGGTGAGTGGGACATCTGTGTGCCTGACTATAGAGTCATCTATGACTACTGTGATGGGTACATTGTTTTGCCTTATTGGCTGTGGTTGAGTGGCACACTGAGTCTGCGGGCTATGTGTCATTTGGGTTGTGTTGGGGGGGTGGAGGTTGCTTGCATTTCTGCTTTGGAGGTCTCTGTTGCTTGAGCAGATTATAACTGAGAGCCTCCGTGAATGTTTTTGTGTTTCTATGTGTGGATTTTGGTGGTGTAGATTTAGTGAGACTATGTGATGAGTGTGCTGTGGTGCAAGTGTTTACCTTCTCCTCTTGACTGTCAAGTTCAGTCTTGATTGGAGAGAGCTTTACCTCCAGTTTGGCTAGATAAGTGCATCTCTCACAGGTTGCAGTGTTGGGTGGTAGGAGGAGAGGGTTGTCTGTGTACATGAGGCAATTTCTATATTGCCCCAAAATGCCCAGATTCATCAGATAAACAGGAGAGAACACTGGGAGCTGACCCTTGGACATGCCTGAATAAAAAAATATTTTCTTCTAGATAAGTGAGGAAAGTGAGTACAAGAGCTGTTTTTCTCTAAGCAAGTGAGGAAAGTAAGTACCAAAACTGTTTTCCTCTAGGTAATGAGGAAGGTTGAGTGCTGTAGTAATTAGTAGGTTATTTAGTGCTTACAACAAGTTCTGAACAAGTGCTGATCACGAATAAGCAAATTCAAGTGCTAAAACTAAGAATCTGTATCTGGACTAAACTAGTTAGAGGAAAGGGGGAAACAAGTGCAAATGCAGGCTTTTACATAAAAAGTTGAGAGAGATGGAAAAACTGCTCAAACGTCCAATAACTACAGTTTCGGGGCCAGAACCTCTCCTTATGTGGTAGATAGGTTACCTAGTGCTTACCACTCCCACTGATAAGCTAGAAGGCTTCCCTCTAACACAGAAAGCTTGAGGGGCTCAGAAGCTTACATAGAGTGCTGGATACAGCAAATCTGAATCTGGACAACACTAGTTACAGGAAAGGTAATTTTTTTTTTAATATATATACAGAAAAGTGGCTAAAACAGCAGTAAAAACAATTCAAATGCATTGCAAGCTAGCACACTTGAGTATGAGGCAATGTTAGACCAAACAGTTTAAAAATGCAATGAAATTAAAAATGTCTAAAAACAAGTGCAGAAGGAGTCTATTAGGTAGACTGAGGTAAAGAGATGGGCCTGGGGGGAGTGTCCCAGATCATATCTACAGTGGGAGTGGGCAACTGCTAAAGCCCCCAAATTTAAACAACAAGACAGAAATAGGGAGGGTGGGTATGGGAAAACCAACACCTTCAGCAGAGATCTGAAAAACTATACAGTGAAGCAAAAATAACAGTGCACAACTCTTAAGTCAGCCAACAATGATATAAAATTAGTCAAACAACAATTACCAGTACACAACTCTGAAGTGCCAGAAAAATATACTCAGCTCTGTATATCTCCAGATAGTTTGAAGAGCACTCTGTCAGGACACAGGAAGGCTCTAGCAATGATATGCAGGCTGTTACTAAGAGGGTCTAATTTTATGCAAGTAATCCTTGAGATAGTCAGATAACACACAGAGATGGGACTGGGGGGAGTGTCCCAGATCATATCTACAGTGGGGGTGGGACATAAAACTACTGTTCAATCTCAGCCTTACTGCAGGATATGTACCCAAAGAGTGGCGTACAGCAACAGTGGTCCCTCTCCACAAAGGTGGTGCCTCAACGGATCCTGGAAACTATCGCCCCATAAGCCTGACTAGCTTGGTTTGCAAAGCTATGGAAAGGATCATCATGGACCTCATAAATAAAGATATTGGGGACCTACAGACACTGGATCCTACCCAGTTCGGCTTTGTTAAGGGCAGATCCTGCCTCTTAAACCTGGTTGATTTCTTTGAAACAGTCACCAAGGCCATTGATGAGGGAAGGTGGTCCACACAGCCTACCTGGACCTCGCAAAGGCCTTCGATACAATACCCCACTGGCATTATAGATAAGCTCACTAGCTTAAATATAAACCCCTATGTCACTAGATGGGTTGCAAACTGGCTCAAGGACAGAACCCACATGGTTAGAATTGCTGGAGCCATGTCAGACTCCAAACCAGTTACAAGTGGCGCCCCACAAGGCTCAGTCCTGGGACCTCTCTTGTTCGGTATATATTTCTCGGAGGTACAGGCCAACATGGAAGGACTGTGGCTGACCAAGTTCGCAGATGACTGCAAACTGGGCCATAATCGACTCTCCAGCCAACACAAGCATCCTCCAAAAGGGCCTCATAGAAACAGACAACTGGTGCCAGAGCCATGGCCTCAAGCTAAACACCAAAAAGTGTATAGTCATCCCCTTTGGCAAAAACAAAGTGCCCACAAATTACCACATAGGTGGTAATCCATTAAGTACAGAAGAAGTAATTAGGGACCTGAGGACCCAAGTTGATAGCAGTCTCTCATTTGACAACCACGTGGCCAAAGTGGTTAGAAAAACATTTTATATAGCCCACCTAATCATGAAGGGATTCACATCTAGATCGGGGAGGTCATTGTGCCTCTTTACTCATCCCTCATCAGGCCCATAATTGAGTACAATGCCCCTTTTGGGATGTACCTTACCAGACACCTGCAGCAACTGGAAAGACCCCAAAAGTACCTCACCAAGAGGATCAAAGGGCTCAAACAGATGCTATATGCTGCCCGGTTAAAGAAACTCCAGCTCTACTCAGTGGCATACCGCCTGTTCAGGGGCGATCTGTGCCTAACATATAAAGCCATGTCCAACCCGGAATTAATGGACATGCTGCACCTCAGAAAATCCAAATCCCATCGAGCTACGTGCTCGAGAGACTTGAACCTCAGCACTGAAATAAATAGGACATGCTGGAGGGACAGATTCATAACCCAGAGGCTCCCTTCACTCTGGAATAAAATCCCAGTCCAGGTTAGGCAGAGTCCCTCACTGACACTCTTCAATAGGAATCTTGATGAGTGGATGGGAGATCGTAGGTTTAACCCGGGTATCACTTCTGTGTCACTGTTAGAGAAAGGCACAGTATACTAACCTCGAAAAAGGGCATAGCAAAATTAATTTAAAATGGGTGGCGAAAGCCAAACACATTCTGGCTAGGGTTATAAATGCCCTAGGGCAGATAGCCTAGTATGAACCTATGAACCTATAAAACCAGTTATAGCAACTTAAGACACAGAGAAATAGGGGGAGGGGGGGAAACACCTTCAGCAGAGATCTGAAAAAACTATACAGTGAAGCAAATATAACAGTGCACAACTCTGACGTCAGCCAGAAATTATATAAAATTAGTCAAACAACAATTACCAGTACACAACTCTGAAGTGCCAGAAAAATATACTCAGCTCTGCATATCTCCAGATAGTTTGAAGAGCACTCTGTCAGGACACAAGAAGGCTCCAGCAATGATATGCAGGCTGTTACTAAGAGGGTATAATTTTATGCAAGTAATCCTTGAGATAGTCAGATAACACACAGGATGTAAAACCAGTTATACCAACTTAAGACACAGAGAAACAGGGGGAGGGGGGAAAACATCTTCAGCAGAGATCTGAAAAACTACAGTGAAGCAAAAATAACAGTGCACAACTCTGAAGTCAGCCATATTTTTACATATAAGCTATGTTGGAAACATGTATTTTATTTAAGACAACATTTAGTTATATTACAATACAAACTACTCATTTTAGAAATTAAGAGCCACTATATATCACTTATATATTATATCTGTACAATTTTTTTCACAGATTTTCCCTTATCAAGACATTGTGAAGATATGAACATTTGTCAAGAAAAATACATCATTTCAACACAGATCCTTGAAAGCACAATGATGTGTAAGTCTTAAATAATGCACTAAAGCCAATAAGCCAGACTCATGTAGCTGTAGACATACTTACATATTTTTATAATAGCTGGCCTTATGGGAGAATGCTAGAGCAAATGTAGTAAATTGTTAAATTAAATAATGTTGTGGCAGCTGTTTGAGTATGTAACCTTGTACTAGTGGTCTGACGTTTCATCACAATTTAAACTTCAGAAAGTATAAAATATCACCTTAAAAGAAGTCTATTTTTAAAAAGTTAAGAGTCTTGGCAACAAATGTGTGATACAAAAATACATGGTTTGTCAGGTAATGACCTTCACTCAGCTGGGTCTCATATCTGGAAGAGTTTAATGTTTAGATGCTGGTACTTATTGATAAGAATAAATCAATGTTTTATTGACTCATCATTTATTTATAATAATAAATTATAATAATACAATAATAAATAATATAAATAAATAATATAATAATAAATACATGCATTTACAGTATGGTATAAAAGAGAAGTTTTATACTGCTTAGATCCATAATTGCTTGTCTGTTGAGATTTAAATGAGAATAAGGTCAATTTATGATGTGATAACATTCATTTTTGTATTATTTTATTTTATTTCATTTGAGAATACTGTACCTGGAAATGTCTGAGTCAGTTTGAGTCACAGGTGGTATCAAAGGCAAAATTAATAACTGTGAGTGTAAACAATATACAAGATTCGAGGAGCTGCATAAGATAATGACAGGTGAGGACAGAAAATATAAAAATCATACTTTACACAGTAATAAATAAAGACAGAACAGATGAAGAAGCTAGAGGCGATGGAAATGAAGTGTCTGAGAAGGGTGGTAGGATGCATCTTGTGTGACAGATGAAGAAATGAGGACATAAGAACAGAAGACAAAGTAGCTCCAGTTGCAGAAAAGGTCAAAGAGAACAGATTACGGTGGTTCAGGCACATGTCCAGAAAAGCAGAAGACAATCTGGTGAAGAAGATTTAGGACAGACAGGAAGAAGGTAAGAGGAAGTGAGGACGTCCAGCAAAGAGGTGGATGGACTGTGTGAAAGAAGATCTGTGAGTCAGGCAGGAGTGTGGCACTGAATCGAGAGAGATGGTGACAGTTAACAAGATACCCTGACCCCATGTAGAAAATAAATGGGAAAAAATGGGGCTGATGATGATGAAATAAAGTGGCAAACAAGTAAGAAACTAACTAAATAACTACTTTTTGCCTTTACTTGGCAGTTATCACAGAAGGAAAATGCAATGAGCTATTACTCAGGTACTTTCTATGGTACTGGTTTAATTCCCTCAGTCTTCATTTGCCTACTGTATGACCTTGTGCAAGTCACTTAACCAGTAAGTACTGTGGAGCATCTGGGGATTTGGGCTAGGTTCCTTAATGGTGTCTTACACTGCATGCCTAGTAACTGTTAAAAAGTGTCTTTGGACCAGTTCACTCACCCAGTTAACAAGCAGGAAATAACTAAAAACAAAAACTACCTATGGATCTATAATGTCAACCAAATATTTTGCAATGAGTTCATAGGTTCATAGGTATGTACTTGGCTAATGACCACAAGGGCCTTTTTAAGCCTAGACATACATCCCAAATCTCTGAGAAGTTCTGCTACCCTTGAAAGTATAAGCAGGGGCCTGGGAGATAACCCATTTCTGGGCTGTCTGTTTCCATTAGAGACATAGGTGCCAAATGATCCCATTCAGGCTGTCCAAATTACACTTGGCTTGGGTTAGGGAGGAACTCTGCTACACATGGCTGGGAAACCTGTTCCAGAGAAGGGTATTCTCTAGGATACATATCTGCCTTGACAGCAGGTCCTATTTTATTTATTTATTTACTTAACATTTATTTACTGGGAAGGTCCAACTAGGACAGAGTCCATTTTCAGAGGAAGTCAGGTAGAAACATTCCAGATGCATGTCTTTGGAATGAGGGAGGAGACTGGAGCACCCAGAGGAAACCAATGTGAATGTAGGGGGGACATGCAAAGTCCACACAGAAGGCACCTTATCTGAGAATCGAACTGGAGAACCTCTTGCTGTGAGGTGGCAATGCACCACTGCATCATTCAGGCACAGTTTAAGTCTTTAGAACTGGTAATTCTGGTACTGTTTGTTTTGTAGTAGTGCAGGATGCCCATCATGATGAGTTCTGACAATGCCTTGTATGTCAGGCATAGATCTCCCCTCAACAGCCTGTAGGAGACTGAATA
Organism: Protopterus annectens; assembly: GCF_019279795.1. NCBI lineage: Eukaryota > Metazoa > Chordata > Ceratodontiformes > Protopteridae > Protopterus > Protopterus annectens. The sequence goes on along the minus strand of NC_056737.1, from coordinate 1,488,295,088 downwards.
CAGTGATTGGGCTTTTAGCTGGTCTGCACAGGACATATTACACAAGCTCTGTATTCTTTTAGTGAGGAACCTCTGTGGACGTTCCAGTTGTTGGATGTGCCTGGTTAGGTATATGCCAAAGGGGGCACTGTAGTCAATGATAGGTCTGATGAAAGATGATTACAGTGGAACAATGATCTCTTTGGACCTAGATGCCATACCTCTGTTTATAAGTTGCACAGCACAGAATGATTTCCTCACTACTGTAGATGTGATGGTCAAAGGCTAGATTACTGTCTATGTATGTTCTCAAGTCCATGACTACTGGGTTGACTCTTAGAGGTGTGATATCAATATGATAGTTACATGGGGAGAATGACTTCTTGAAGAATACTGTTATGCATTTCTTGGTATTTTATTTTAGTCTGTGGCTCTGACATAAGTTATATGTCAGTGTTAGTCCTTTGTGGAGAAGAGTTGTGTCAGTGGGGGATTCGGAGACTCCTTCTAATTTGCAATCATCTGCAAATTTAGTTAGCCAGAGTTCCTTGATATTAACCTTGACTTCAGAGGAGAAAATGCTGAAAAGGAGTGGTCCCAGGACTCCCTAATTCGGCCCTGTGTGTGAGCCAGCTGGCTAAAAGCTTCAGAGGTGAACAACAGACAAACTGCCTTGAAGACTGATTTCAAGTATAGTCAATAACCTGCGGTCAGAATCAAACTTTGCATCTTTTATCTATTAGATAAACACCTTTGACATTATGCTAAACCCTTATTTCCCAAGTCTTTCATATACAGCAATTCTTAAAGGATCCTTTCTCCATGAGCCACTGCTACAAAGAGATTTTGGCCCAGTCAGACAAAGAAAGACAGAAAAAGAAGGCTAGATCCAGCAACTGACTATGAAGAAATCTAACAGTTAGTAAATATCTTAACTGAAAGGCTGCCTATCTCTTAACTAGGACTTGACCACTTTTAAATCATCTGTTGATCTACATGCACTTTGTCTGTTACAGAAAAAATGTTTGTTATAACTATGGAGATCAAGATGGGAGCCAGAAAGTAATGTCAGGAACTGCAGCCTTCTTCCTTTCTCCCAGAGCATAGAAACACAACCCGTAAGGCTTAAAAATTGGCTGAATATTCTTACACAGCAGGTTCCAGGTATTTGTCTTCTTTCTCCTTCTGTATCTTATCACTTTTGGGGTATTTTCTGGTGGAAGTTTATCCCTTTTTGTTTTGCAGGAAAACAGCCTGTTAATGCCATTAGTGGCTGGCATTACATGTGCAATAAATGATTATCACATGTGTACTTAGGTGGGTATATTGAAGCTAAGCACCCCTTTCACTACATTTTGTGCAAATTCGGCATTCTCTTCCTAAATGACAAACAGTAGTGGGCATGCCCTAGCTGAGTAAAAGCCTCAGAGTGATGTCAGCAGCTTATTACATTACTAGGTACAATTATAAATGATTAAATATTGATAATTAAGAAAAATTATACAATGGTAGCTCGTTAGTATGCAAAAACATGCACACTGATTGGTCAGCCCAATCTGCGTTCCCATTGTGAAATTGAACATATACCAATAGGAAAACGTCTGGCCACTGAAGTCTGACTGGTCTTTCTTCTATTTATATATACTTTCTAAGAGGTAGGGAGGGCAGAGAAAATAAAAGGAAAATTAGGTACATCATACAAAACTAAGTAAATGTACCTGATTTTCCTTGTATTTTTGCACTGTCTCTCTCATACCGCTAAACTGTTGGGATTTCACAGTTTTTTTTTTCTTTCAAAAAAAAAAAAGGCAATACAAATTTCCCTTTTTCCATTGCTTGCATTCTAAGGCTCTGATGCACTGCATAAGTGTGGGAATGTAAATCCCATATGCATGAGCAGTACATCAACAAAGCGGAAGAATACAGAGACAATGAGGAGAAGCACCACAACACCATTATACAAAGACATTAGTTAAGAAAAGTAAGTCATTTCCTTCTTAAATAATGTCATTGTATAATAGCAATAACCAACAAGTGGGTGTGGGTATATTGAAGATTTACCCACGGTTGCCTTTGTTTAATGACTTGAGAGCTTTGCCATCATGATTAAGCCATACCAACCATGGGTAAATCTTCAATGTACCACACCTGCTTGTAGGTTATTGCTAAATAACTCCGGTGCCCTTATACTGCTTATTGTGTACACTGTATCATGATATCATGGGGACCTCCACTGTATCATGATATCATAGGAACCTTCACTGTATCATGACATCATGGGGACCTTCGCTGTATCATGATATCATGGGGACCTTCACTGTATCATGATATCATGGGGACCTTCACTGTATCATGATATCATGGGGACCTTCACTGTATCATGACATCATGGGGACCTTCACTGTATCATGATATCATGGGGACCTTCACTGTATCATGATATCATGGAGCCTTTACCTCATGCTGTAATGCACCAAGCATTTGCCACTTAAACATTTTTTATTACATAGTGAATCAGAACTACAGTATGTGATAAATATCTTTATCATATTTTAACTTTAATTAACAGTATGGACAGATATAATAGAAAATAACACTAAAACAAAATAGCAATAGTTGGCATAATATTAGTAGCCACTGCTGTATTGGATGTAAGTGGACTGTTACTCATTTAATGCCCTGCTTGTTTATCTCAAAAAATTGTCAATCAACTCTCTAGATAAAATAAGTCCTTGCTCAATCACATGGTATTGTACATTGAATCGCATTTACTCATTCTTTGCAGCACTCTGATGTTACTTCTACTTAATGTTATTTCTGAGACTAATAAAGTGGGGCTGGGAGTCAGGAGGGGAAGCAGGCCCCTTTAGATGCTTTACAAAAGTGGTTACTTCCCTTATGACATTTACTGTTATTTTGCATGCTATCTCTTCACTTTTACTTCTGATTTAACATGGATGTTATGGTTTAAGGGTGATACCCCTCAACTGTCCCTGATTTTCAGGGACGTCCCTGATTTTGACTCATATTTTAGCTCTGGTGAATTACACTTAATGAATAATGACAATAATTAAGAGTTATAGACTTCTTTTACTTCAGAAAATATGTATTAATTCATATTCTTTGATTCTATCAATGTTTCAAGTTAATAGCACTAATATTTTAAAAGTGTCCCTGATTTTTTTCTTGACTTGTCCCTGATTTTGTTGAAATTTGTCCCCGATTGGTTGAGAGGTCTAAACTTCTTTCAAAAACTGCTTAGTATGTTTTTGCCTCCCTGTTAAAATGTCTTCACTTGAAATGGTGATGGCCAAAACACTGAAAAAATGATATATGGATCTGAAGAAGGGTTGTTGAAGTGACCCGAAAGCACTTATCCCTTGACATTTTACTAGTTTTTATTTTTTGTATCCTGAATAAATGCGTGGTCTATTTTAAACAGGTTGTCTTGGAGTATGTTTTGGAGGATTACGAGCTATTTGGTGGTGTTCAGCAACTGAAACGCTTAGATGCTATTAGGCTGTGTTCCATGTGTTGCCTGTTGAGCATTTAACACTTACGCTGAAAATATCATGTTGTATTTCATCTGTTGTTTTGTTTGGCGTTTGACTCGTACGCTGAAAATACTTTGAAATTACCAGCTGGCCCTGGCTGTGTTTTATGTGCTGGTTGCTGGATTTTTGACACTTTGTATTGATTACAGCACAGTCCTGCTGAGTTCCGGTGTTGTTTTTCATATATATATATATATATATATATATATATATATATATAAATATTCAAAGAAATGGCATCTCAGGCTTAGCATATGTAAGTCCATTTTTCAGCCATTCAGTCTCCTTATTTCAGGACTTACTCTAGCGTGTCCCGTGTCCCAACATTTCAAGTTACCTATGTTTTAAATTTATTTTTATTTCCTGACTTGTATGTATGTGCCACTGTTTAACAGAGAGATTTTTAGAGGCTGTGAGTCTATAACCAGTGTTATTTCTGGCTTTTTGTGAGCTTTGCTGTCCATCATTGTAGTGTGGGCAGGATGGTTGTTTAAGGAGGCTCTAAATGGGCAAGGCTTGCTGCTGTACATTGTGGGGCTGCTGCACTTCAACATTACCAAAAAAAGTGAAAAAAAAAATAAAAAAAACTTCCTTGCAATCACTTGCACTCAGAATACGTCATAGAGAACTATCTCATTACCTTCCAACACTCAGACGTGTGAGAGATGCACTTATATATTCAAATTGGAAACCACATACTCTCCAGCCAAAACCGGAATAGCTGGTCAAGAGGAGAAGGTCAACACTTGCACCAAACCACATGGAACACATGGTCCTCCAGAACACACACCAGCACTGCCTTCACATAAAAACACAAACCACACACTCACCTTCATGGAGTTTCTCAATAAAAATCTATCCAAGCAGCAGAGACCTCCAAGGCAGAAATGCACTCGACCAGCACAACACAACACTAATCACGAGACACATAACTCTCCTAAACAGTGTGCCACCCAACCAAAGCCCCTAAGGCAAAACTGCATGCCCAACACACTAGTCACAGGTGACTCGATAGTGATGTCCCACTCACTAGGGTGAATAAAGAGAAAGTAACAGTCAGCTGCCTGTCGGATGCCAGGATCCACCACATAATGCATGCACTCAGGTCCCTCAACAATAGGTACAAATATGACTCTGTCATTGTACATGTGGGTGTGAATGACCTGAGATGTACCTCCCTGGACTACATGAAAAAAGACATGGAGGAGCTCTCAGATTATGTAGCCCAGGGGGTATGACCCTAGCCCTGAGCAGCATCCTACCATCACCCAGAAAGATACCACAGTACAAGCAGAAAATGATTGATTTCAAAAATTGGCTAAGTTTCTGGCGCCATTTTAAGGGGATCCAGTATCTGCCTGGAATGACATGACTGACAGACCTTGGTGCTTTGCCAGAGATGACCTGCATCTGTCACCCGTGGGCTTCCAGATACTGGCCAAGGCTCTTGTCATCCCTATAGTGCATTTTTTATGTGGTGTTCCAAAGACCAACTTACCACCGTAACAGCTACAAACAAATGCAATCTGAGGGTCATGCTGCTCATTGCTAGAAGTTTAAATCTCAAAATACACTCGCTTGAAGCTCTCCTTAAAATGGACAACATCAACATTTTTACTGTAACAGAGACCTGGTTCAAGGCTGCAGAAAGCACCCCTGCACTACCAGATTATAACTCATTCCACATCTTTCGACCCCAGAACTTGGACAGAAGTTCCAAAGTTGGTGGTGTTTCCATATTCATAAAGGATGCACGCACCTCCAGACTGGAAACCTAACATAATGCATCTGAGATACTTCAGGTGCACCTAACATTGGGTAAGACAGAGATTCAGGTTGTAGCCTGCTATAGGTCCCCAACCATGTCCCAAGACTCACACTCCACATTCTTAAGCACCCTGGAGAATATTAGGGTCCAACCTAACACTCTCATACTGGGCAACTTCAACTACCCCTCCATTAACTGGGAAAACTACTCACCTAACACATGGTTAGAATTGCTGGAGCCATGTCAGACTCCAAACCATTTGGTATATATTTGATGACTGCAAACACAAGCATCCTCCAAAAGGGCCTCATAGAAACAGACAACTGGTGCCAGAGCCATGGTCTCTAATCCATCACATCTAGATTAGTGCCCCTTTTGGGATGTACCACCTGCAGCAACTGGAAAGACCCCAAAAGTACCTCACCAAGAGGATCAAGCTCAAAACAGATGCCTATGTTACCGGTTAAAGAAACTCCAGCTCTACTCAGTGGCATACGCCTGCTCAGAGGTGACCCTTGAACCTCAGCACTGAAATAAATAGGACATGCTGGAGGTTCACTATGGAATAAAATCCCAGTCCAGGTTAGGCAGAGTTCCTCATTGACTCTCTTCAAGAGGAATCTTGATGAGTGGATGGGGTATCACTTCTGTGTCACTGTTAGACAGAGGCACAGTATACTAACCTCGAAAAAGGGCATAGCAAAACATACTCTGGCTAGGCTTATAAATGCCCTAGGGCAGATAGCCTAGTATGAACCTATGAACCTATGAACCTATGTACCAATACACTTGCCCAATGCTTTTTGGAATTCATTAATTCCAATGCCCTAAACAGCTCGTTCTTACCCCCACTAGAAGTAGCAACATCCTTGATCTGGTCATTACTAACATGGACGACCATTTCTATACACCAATAGTCAACTCCTCCATAGTTAGATCCGACCACAAACTAATTGCCTTGGAAATCCACACCCCCCACCCCCAAAGGTAACCACCATGAAAAACTTCTCCAAGGCTAACTTTGGGCTCCTAAAAACAGAATTGGCTAACTTCACAGCACCCATGCAAATGGAGAATAGTTACATGACCACCAAATCATACACCAATGCACTGTACAGACACCTACACAAATGCATGGATCTCGCCATACCCAAGACGCACTCATCAAAAAAGAAAAGGAAGCCATTCTGGTGATCCCCTGCCATAAACAAACACTACAACAGAAGGAGGCAACTGATGCAGAATAAGGTGAAGTCCAAAGACTGGAAAAACTCCCTTATCAGCCTCAATAAAATGTTGAGATCCCTCATCATATCCTCTAAAGCTAGCTATGAAAACAGAATTGCAGCAAATAGTAAAGACAACCACAAGGCCTTCTAGAGTTATGTAAAGAATCTCCATGACAATACCCAGATTTGCTCTGAGCTACTGCACAATGATACCTCCTATACCAATCCAACAAATGTTGCCAATATACTGGCTGATAGATTCAGTGCTAACTTTACCCCACTCCCCCCCCCCAAGGACCAATCACAATACCAGTAGATTGCCAGCCACCCAGTATTACTGCTGCACAGGTTAAAACAACACTGTCCAAAACCAAGAATACAGCTTTTATGGGACCTGACAATATCCCTGGGTGTGTTCTACATGAACTAAGGAGTGAACTGGTATCTCACCTGTTTACCCTGTTCAATCACAGCCTCCTGTCAGGCTTTGTCCTTACCGAATGGTGCACTGCTACATTCATCCATCTCTACAAAGGAGGAGCAACTACAGACCCCAGGAATTGTTGCCGCATTAGCCTGACAAGTCGGATATGCTTGGCTATGGAATGTATCATCATGGACCTAATAAAAAAGGATATAGGGAATCTCCAAACTCTGGATCCTACACAGTTTGGTTTTGTGAAGGGTAGATCATGCCTGCTTAACTTGGTCGACTTCTTTGAGTCAGTCACCAGAGCTGTGAATGAAGGCAAGGTGGTTCATACAGCCTACCTTGATCTGATCAAGGCCTTTGATACCATTCCCCACTCAGGAATCATAGAAAAACTCACTAAGCTAGGCATCAACCCCTATATCACTAGGTGGGTTGCAAACTGGCTCACAGATAGAACCCAAAGTGTGAACGTACAGGACTCCAAGTCAGACTGCAGACCAGTCATGAGTGGAGACCCAAAGGGTTCAGTTCTGGCTCCTCTCCTGTTTGGTATCCACTTCTCAGAAGTCCAGGCCAACACAAAGGGACTCTAGCTGACAAAGTTAACAGACAATTGCAAGTTGAGAGATATTATTAACTCCCCAAGTGATGCTGACATCCTACAGAAAGGGCTCACTAAGACGAACGACTGGTGTTAGAACCATGGTCTTAAGCTCAATGCCAAAAAATGTGTTGTCATCCTCCTTGGGAAAAACCTGATTCACTTGAATTACCACATTGATGGTAGTCCACTGAACACAAAAGGTGTTATAAGAGATCTGGGAACACAGTTTGACAGTAACTTCTCTTTTGACTACCACATTGCCACTGTGGTCAGAAAGTCCTTCTTTGCGGCACATCTCATTACTAAGGGTTTCGCATCCAGGTAGAAAGAGGTCATTGTCTGCCTCTACTCTTCCCTCATTAGGCAAATCATCGAGTACAATGCCCCATTTGGCATGTACCTCACTAGAAACCTGCAACAACTGGAGAGGCCAAAAAAGTACCTCACAAAGAGGATCCTAGGCCTTAAACACTTGTCCTATATGGAGAGACTCAAAAAACTTCTACTACTTAGAGGTGATCTCTGCTTGACTTACAAAGCCATGTGTAACCCAGCTCTGTTAGAAATGCTACATCTAAAGAAATCACAATCCCTCCGTACCACACTCTCCAGAGACCTCGACCTCATTACCACAATCAACAGAACATGCTGGAGGGACAGGTTCATAACCCAGAGACTGCCCATGCTATGGAATAGACTTCCCATACATGTCAAGCAGAGCACCTCACTGGCCCTCTTCAAGAGAAATCTTGATGAGTGGATGGGAAATAAAAAATTCACCCCTGGGATCACTCCAGTGGCTCTACTCGACAGAGACACTAGGAACTAAGGTCGGGTGGCACAATGCCAGGGTAATCCTATGGGCTAGACTTGTAAAGGCTCCAGGACCATTAGCCTAGTACACACCTATGAACCTATAATATAATTAATGTTCTTTGGAAACAATTTCCTTAAAGTATCTAAACAATAACTTATTTCGCAAAGCAAAAACTCCAAGAGTGTGTATCTCATGGCGTTCATACTTACAAGAACTATGAATTACTATTTGTATAGTTTGCTTTCACATAAATATAGTGCTTGCCATTTGTTTTTTTTTGAAAGGTGATATGAGATTATTTATTTACTTATTTTATTTATTGTCATTTGTTAACCGGGTTAGTCCAACTGGGCTTTTTGCCCATTTTCAGTGGAGACCGAGGAGAAAATCTCCAAAACAATTGCATAATAGTACATTGATTGCATGCAGATGTATAGTACTAACATAGTTGAATACTGTAAAAAGAAGGATTTACAAAGTTGTTAATAATAAAGTTGAGTATAGAAAAGAACAATTACAAAGCTGTTAATACATAATATTGTATAAATTAGAGAATATACATAATGTTCTATCATCAACATTTTTTTTTCTAGGGTAGATAGAGAATGGTATGTAGAAAAGTGTGAGACAGGAGAGGGAGACTAGGTGGGTTCAAGACAGGAACAAGTCTTGGAGTTAAGTAGAAAAGTTTTTAGTTCATTTTTAAACTGGGTGTAGTGGGTAATGGACCGTAAGCTAAGGGGGAGTTTGTTCCAGGCATTGGTGACAGTATGTTTATAGAGTATTTTCCCAATAGATTTGTTTTGATATATGTCTAGTAGCTGTTGGTTCGATGTACGGAGGTTCCGGGATGGAGTATAGGTGGAGACTAAGGGTGAGAGAGATGGACAGAAAGTGGGTTTGTAGAGACTAGAGTGTAGTATTTGAAATTGAGATAGAAGCAGTTGTTGGGGGAGTTCTAGCCATTGGAGAGAGTTTAATGCAATACAATGGCATGTGTTGTATGGTGAGTTGGTGATGAATCTAGCTATTTTGTGATAGGTTTGTTGGAGTTTATTCAGAGTGGTGACTTGTATGTTGGTGAGAATGGGGGTGGCGGCATAAAGGAGGGAGGGGAGGAGCATTGCCTGTCCAAGTGTCAGCCTAGCCTCTGGGGTGAGAATAGGGGCAGCATAAAGGAGAGAGGGGAGGAGTAGTGCCTGTCCAAGTGTCAGCCTAGCCTCAGGGGTGAGAATAGGGGTGGTGTAAAGGAGGGAGGGGAGGAGTAGTGCCTGTCCAAGTGTCAGTCTAGCCTCTGGGGTGAGAATAGGGGCAGCATAAAGGAGGGAGGGGAGGAGTAGTGCCTGTCCAAGTGTCAGTCTAGCCTCTGGGGTGAGAATAGGGGCAGCATAAAGGAGGGGAGGAGTAGTGCCTGTCCAAGTGTCAGTCTAGCCTCTGGGGTGAGAATAGGGGCGGCGTAAAGGAGGGAGGGGAGGAGCAGTGCCTGTCCAAGTGTCAGCCTAGCCTCTGGGGTGAGAATTTTTTTGTTTTGATAAAGTAGACCTAGTTTTTGGTGCATTTTCTTTATGCATTGGAGTAAGTAGAGGTTGAATTGAAGTTTGTCATCTACTATGACCCCAAGTAGTTTTGTATGGGTATCAGGTTCAGTAGTTGTGTTGTTCGAGGATTTGATGAAAAATGATGATTTATGATGAGCAAGAGATCGGGGAAGGAAGAGTAGGAGTTTAGTCATTTTGGGGTTTAGAATCAATTAGCTGTCAGATAGCCATTGCTCAGTGGAAAGGAAGGCTTGTTGGGTTAAGGTATGGAGCTCGGAGATGTTGTTGGAGATAGATATAAGTGTGGAGTCATCAGTATATTGTATGAGGGAAGACTCTTTGCAGGAGGTAGACAGGTCACTGGTGAATATATTAAACAGAAGGGGACCAAAGGTGGAGCCTTGGGGTACACCAGTGGGGGTAGGAAGGAAGGGGGAGATAGATGAGAGCCATCTGATGGATTGTTGCCTTCCGGTTAGGGAGCTGGTGAACCATGCTAGGGAGGATGAGGATAGGTTCAGGTTTGAGAGTTTAGATAGTAGTAAAGGATGAGAAACAGTATCAAAAGCCTTTGAGAGGTTGAGGAAGAGACAAGAGACAAGCTTATTGTTATCCATTGCCTATGCAATAGTGTGAGTGAAGGAAAGGAGGGCAGTGGTAGTACTGTGGTTGGGACGGAATCCATGTTGGGTGGGGGTGAGTAGGTTGCGTTTGATGAGGTGGTTAAGAAGCTGTATGTGAATACATTTTTCTAGTATCTTAGAGGGGGGGGATAGAATGGCAATGGGTCAGTAGTTTGTGTGGTCAGTTGAGTTCCCTCCTTTATGTAATGGTATAGTGAAGGAGGATTTCCACAAAGTAGGAACAGTTGATTCAAGAATTGATCTGTTTATTAGTACAAGAGATAGGGTAGGCAATAGAGTCAGCAGCAAGTTTAAGGAAGGTAGGTGGTAGTTTGTCTGTGGAGGCAGAGCAGGGTTTGAGCTTAAGAAGTAAAGATTTAACATAAGAGGTAGAAAGGGACTGAAAGGAGAACTGAGTTGAGGTTTGAGTGTTGGGTGCTGTAGGTTGTGAAGTTAAGTTTGGCTTAGTGGGTATGAGATTCTGGATGGTATCAATAAAATGTTTGTTTAGGAGGGTAGCGGTTTCTTCAGGAGATGAGTCTGGGTAGGGGGAGGGGTTAGAAGGTCTGCTTGAGTAGAGGATTTTGTTCAGGGCAGACCAGTATTTATGAGGGATAGATGAGTTGCTTAGCTGTGCAGAGTAGTAGTAGGATTTTTTATCTAATGTAGCATGTTTTTTGATAGGTTTCTTAGTTGTGTATATTTGTGAAGGAGGGGGAGTTCTTTTGTTTTAGCCCAGGCTCTCCAAGCACTGTCCCGTTGTTTCATTGGTGACTTTGTTTCTTTAGATAGCCATGGAGCAACATTAGATTTAATTCTGATTTTCCTAAAAAGGAACTAGGGAGTCTAGAGTATTCAGAAATGTGTTGTTCAACATACTTACAGCGTCGTCTAGTGGGATTTGTTTTAGGATGGTCCAGTCCATACTAGAGAGAACAGAGTTGAATTGAGTGGTATTGAAACTGGATAGTTTCTGACAGTCTCCAGTTAGGTGTGGTTTCGGTGCTGGAGAGTAGTATCTTAAGATAGAGGTAGGGAGATGGTCACTAAGGGAGTCAGGTAAGGTGGTGGGATCATGGCAGTGGTGGGGACAGTTGGTAAGAATCCAGTCAATTGTAGTACTTGAGGATGACTTTTTGTGGAAGTGAGTGGGGGATGAGATCATTTGGTGGAAGACATATAGGTGGATACTGAGTTGAGATGAATCAGTTGTGAGTTTTGACCAGTCAATATTGACATCACCTAGTATAAGGGTTTCATATGGTATGGTTTGGGAGAACCAGGATAGAATGTTTTCAAGGATGGGTAAACTGTTAACTGGAGGAAGATAGATGGAAGCAACAGCAAATTTCTTTTGAAGGTTCAAATGGCAGTTTAGTATTATAACTTCTTCTGGGTAGAAGTTAGGTATGGGTGAGGGATACAGTGAGATATTTAGGCTGTTGGAGTATAATATAGCTACTCCGCCTCCCTTTTTAGTAATTCTGCTGGAGCAAAATATATTATAGCCAGGTGGAAGTATTTCACTGTCAGAGGTATGTGGCTTTAGCCAAGTTTCTGATAGGGAGAGAATGTGTGGGGTAGTATGAGCCATCCAAGTGTGGAGCTCAGTGACTTTGTTTGTTAGGCTCAGAATATTTAGTGAGAGAATAGTCAGGTTTTGTGATGGGGCTAGATTCTGTACATGCCATTGTGGATGGGGAGGAATTTGTGTGGAGTTTGTAGAGGGGGTGGGTATGGTAGGGGTCAGGTAGGTATGAGTGGGAGATGGGCCTGGGTTGGGATGGATGTCTCCAGAGCAAAGTAGTTGTTTTCTAAGAATAGAAAGTATGGCAGTATGTTGTTGGAGATAATATAGCACTGATTAAATATATAATATCAATCATAGGATGCTTCAGTGGGGATAACTAAAACAAGAATGGCAAAAACAAATATAATAAAAATGAGGGATACACAAGGAAAATGTAACCAAGGTAGCCGGTCAGGCTTGGATAATCTCACAGGATATATAGAATGACTAACTAGACATGACTTCATGGCTCACATTTTTTCTGGGCCATGTGTCCTTGTGGATCAATAAACTAAAGGAAAATTATAAGGCTTGGCATTGACCACTATTTATGGAAGTGCAAAGACAGTGGGTAGGGGAGAAGAAGTAAGGATGATGCAAACTTGCTGTTGCTGGCATGCGTGCATTTGTGTGTGTGTGTGTGTGTGTGTGTGTGCATGTGTGTACATATGTGTGTGTGTGTGTGTGTGTTGTGGGGAGGATGGTGTGTGTGTGTGTGTGTGTGTGTGTGTGTGTGTGTGTGTGTGTGTGTGTGTGTGTGTGTGTGCATGTGTGTGTGTGTGTGTGTGTGTGTGTGTGTGTGTGTGTGTGTGTGTGTGTGTGTGTGTGTGTGTGTGTGTGTGTGTGTGTGTGTGTGTGTGTGTGTGTGTGTGTTTGTGTGAATGGGTCCCCTTATATCTCTATCTGCTTTCTGTGACAACCAACAAATAGTAAATCACTGTTCATGTATCTTCTCTTCAGTCATTTTATGGAATTCTGTCATTCAAGTTTGATTAATTCTGACTATTATGTCATTATATCAGTCAGTGTATTACCTTTCAGATTGCTGTATATGCCAAAAGAATCCTCATCAATTTACATGTAATGAAGTGAAAGGAATGATTTGAAAATTTAAAAAAAAAAAGTGATGCTGACATCCTGTTGCATTTCTTTGTCTTAACTTTTACAATGATATTTTTTCTTAATTAAAAGCAGGCTTTATTACATGCATGGGACACAGACCATAGATGCCTCTGTAGGTTTGATTTGTGTTGACTTATGTTACTGTATTTGGAGGAATAACATACAGTGATTGATTTATCTTTACACAAAAACTGGTACAACAGAAACTATTGATGTTATGCGCATTCTATTGAACGATGAAGTCCCTGACTAGATTGACTTATGGTTTACTACATGCATAAAATATCTATTAAATATTCCTATTACTTTGATGGGATCTCTTCTCGTGTATTTAATGGGTTAGAGCACTGACCTCTACTTGTGTGCAATAGCTGATTCAGCAGTGTAGTGGTAGTATAACCAGAATTGTGATCTTGATAGTGTAGGTTAAAATCCTAGGTGATCCTTGCACTTCTTTAGTCTGGCAGGAAGTATAGAGGGTTAAGACTATAAGCTGTTAAGGAGCTTCTTCCTGTAGTCCAGGGTTTTATCTTCCTTTGTCTCAGTTTGCCTACTTTTTGAATCCGAGTTAGTTACTTAATCAGACAGTGCTCAGGAGCAACCGTGAAAGAGGTTGGAGATGGCTGTGCCACATTCCACTACTGAGATGACCTAGCCAACTATCAGTCAAATGACAGCACTAGAGAAGAGATTAACATAGTGAATGTGAGCCTGCATCATTTTCCGTCACTCAGTTTCTCTCTTCTGGGACTCTCACTAACAAGTCATGGAATATCAAACAGTTACCCTGAACTGCATATGTTATCTAATTTTTCTTGGCTGAAAATATGTAGCAACAGGTGCATTGTTAGTAATGGTACATCTAGCAGCAAGCCCACCCTCTGTTTTATGGCATTCCACTGAGTAGGACGTATTGCGAATTGGAAAATGGTTTTGTGCATCATTCTATCATATGCTATGTTTATGAATATCTCCTAGCGTTTCTAGTGTTACAAGTATTATTAACCCTTTTCACTTTTACCTAAGATGGTCAAAAGAAGCCATTTGTTAGTGTTTGTAGTGTCACAAGTGTTATTAACCCTTTTCACTTTTACCTAAGATGGTCAAAAGGAGTCATTTGTTATGCGTGTAGAAGACTAACTAATTACTGTATATAATATATGCTCTTCTTTATCACACTGGTGAGGTCAAGTGTGCTCCAGCCCTCTGCTCTGGGGCCTATTTTATTTTATCACTTTTTTTCATAATTTCCTAAGGTAACCCATTGTTGATTATCCAAATATGCAAATGATTGTAAGTTTTGATTTGCAGTAACATCCTCCCATAATACTGGATGACATGGACTCTTACTTATACATTATCAGTTTATGGACTAAACATCTAGGTCTAAGCATTAATTGTAAAAAAATGCAAGCTGACTTTTTTTGTGTTAGAGCACCCAATGTTGCTAAATGGTATAGCTTTACAAATTAACCAGAAGATGAAAGATTTATCCAGTGCAATCAAGTTTAATCAAACCCCTACAGAGACCTACAAAACAGCTACCAGCCACAGATTTTAGTGTACAAGCAGGAATCAGCAGTAGATAAACTCTCATTCAAGGAAAATGCTCTGCTAACCAAGTCCATAGCTTTAAAGTAAAGTAGGTTTATCACACAAAACAATTGTGCTTAAGGATACTGTTAGTTTGGGGTTTAGAGTGTGTGATGTTACATTCATGACACTGAATGTTTAATTATGAAGATTGCTTTATCAAACTGCCAGTTCATCACAAGATGCCAGCATTTGTTTTGTGGGACTGCTACAGAGCGGGGAGTGGCATTTTCTCCTTTGTCCACTGTTTTAGAATCTCACAGTTGATATCTATAATTAGATAATTAGCAGGTGGCATGGGGTTTGAAGGGGGAGAACTACCCCCTGCATAAAATGTTTTTAATTTTTTTTACTTAATTGAGTCTTGACCATTTCTGGTCAATGTAATGTTAGACAATTTAGTGAGTCAGGGATGTGGTGAAATATAACCATAACTTTAACCAGTTTTATATGTGTTCTTAAAATATTACAGTGGATTATGTAAATAATGTATATATCTTGTTATAATGTTGATAGAAGAATTGTTCGGAAATTACCTCTGTATTTCCCTGTTAAATGTTTGTATGAAGAAGTGAAAAATAATAAATAATTATTATTGAATAAAAAATATTACAGTGTATTATGTGTTTCTAATTTAACCAAAGTTAAATTACTTGAAGTTGTTCAAGAAAAAAAAAAAGTTTTCTAAAAGAATTCCTAGTATCACAAACTTATGGTATAACAAATGATTTAAAGAAACTGAACTTAATAGTACCTGAGCATGGACTCCTGTGGGTCTTGCTAAAAAGACCTTATACAGTTTAGGAAAAGCTCTGTATAGTGTATAAAGCAATTTATGATGAGGGATTAAGGGCTATACCAGGTTTAAAACCAAGAAAAAACATTAGAAATACTTACATATCACCACTCTTCTGGCTTCAGGTTTGCATAATAATTAGGGTCTTTACCTTGCACATGCTAGGTATAGTATTTGATTCTAATCAGGGATTATTGGCTAGGCTTATAATAGTCTGCAGACTAACTGCCTAGAATTTACCCATGAGCAAGTGGGTAAAAAAGGATGGGTTTGCTTGCCAGACTGCTCATTCAATATGGAATCAACTTATTCAGAAAGTTAGCTGTGCTATGAACTTTGCACATTTTAAAACCGCATTACACAACTGGGTAAAAGACCACAAGGATGCTTTCGTCTGTGAAGAACCTGTGTTCCTTGATGGTCTTCCCAGATAAAATCTCATATAAAACTATAAAACTTGATTGCAGAACAGCACCTAGGTGGACTGACACTCTAGACACTCCATCAGACAGGTACTCAACAAATCAGAGCTGCAGAACACAGCAATATTACAAGAAACTCCCTCAGTCTTTCATTTAAACAACTGTGTCATTTTAAATCAATGAATCAATGAAAGCTTGCATTAATGCTGAATTGCCAACACAGAATAAATGCTGACAAATTCCACCTCTACCCCAATTGGCTTTGACAACAGTGCTCCTTAACAATTTGTTCCCAAGGCAGCTGTCCATTTTGTCCTACCCTAGCTATAATTCAACTTGCCTGTCATCCTGTATGCAGGTACTTTCACTGCAGGATTCCACTGTGAATAGGTTCTGTTAATTCTAGTCAAAATATTAAAATAAATAACGCAATGAAATAATAACTGAATAAGCAAACACATACATAAAAGACCAGTAGAGAGTATTGTCATCTGAGGTCTACTACAACTGCCCAGTTCACAGGCAC
Source organism: Protopterus annectens (assembly GCF_019279795.1). Lineage (NCBI taxonomy): Eukaryota > Metazoa > Chordata > Ceratodontiformes > Protopteridae > Protopterus > Protopterus annectens. The sequence goes on along the minus strand of NC_056737.1, from coordinate 1,488,278,514 downwards.
TCAAAGACCACTTTCTCGCAACCACATATTTGGGTGGCTTGTACAGCACACTGGTGGCTTGTCACGCTTCAACTCAAATACATTTGGATAAGATGTGTTCAACATCAGGAGAGAGTGGAGCTATGGGGAGGGAGTGGTAGGGGTTGTTAGCATAATCTATAGTTTCAGGCAGTAACTGGGAGGAACTTAGGTTTAGGGTTGGGGAATGGCAAGAGAGTTTAGGGTTGGGGAGCAATCAGGGCCAATAAGTTTAGTGATCAGGAAGCATGTTTAGGTATAGGGAATGGGCAGCTATTTTAAGGTTAAGGAGAGGGAATGAAGTTTTATGGTTAGGGGAGATTGGGAACTTTAGGTTTAAAAAGTGGCAAGGAAGTTTTTGGTTTAAGGAATGACTGGCAAGCTTAGGGATAGGGAGAAGAATGCTGCGGTTAGGATCAGTGACCAGTTGGGAGCATTAAAGTTTGAGTTAGGGCTCTTATAGGGCTATACAGTTTAGCAGACAGTTGGGGGAGGACTAGGTAATTAACTAAGGTCAGGCTACAGGGAGCTAGTGCCATTTAGATCAAGTGGCAGCTAGCAGGTGTGCCATAAGCTGCCGACATGCGAGCGCTTATAGTTTCTATCTGCATCTTGCATTGGCCATTGATCCAAGAAAATTCCCTCTAGAAAGCAGAGATTTAAAAAATGAGAATGGACCCCTGTGGGCCACTGATAAAAAGACCTTAAGACAGGTAAAAAAGAGTTCCATCAAAGTCTGTGCCTCTTGAAGGTAGTCTAAAATGCACCTCATGACCAACAATTTATTAATGTCATACCTTGCTGCTCCCTCTTGCCAGGACCCATTAGGGTCATAGGTTCATAGGTAGGTACTAGGCTATCTGCCTGAAGGCATATATTAGCCCAGCCACATTGTGCGGTATTCACCGCCCCTTTGGTAAGTTCCCTAGGCCCTTGATCTAGCAGCTAGTACAATCAGGTAAGCTGTTGCATTTAATAACTTTAGCATCCTTCCTCAATTTGCATTATACAGTCAAGCGCGTCCCATGTTTTTGTTCACAGAACTAGTTTCTTGCTATGAATGTACATTTTCAAAACTTTCTCCTGAAAAGCTTCCAAAGCTGCAAAGCATGCTAGCTTCTTAGATAGCAGTTATGGAAAATAATAAGCCTGGTGCAGAAATCATTACTTCTATTTTAGTTTAGCATACAATTCAATATATTATTCTGATACAGTATAGAGGTATATTCAGTTATATGAGTATATCACAGAATAAATATTCTGCATTTTTCTCAAAGCTAATTCAAACAATTGCTAAGGAGGGTTAAAGCAAAAGAAACACCGCATGCTTATGTTGTCAAAATTTTAGTATGTCAAAACTTGGTTTATTGCAGATTCTCAACTTTTTGGGGGAAGGGTTTGGGCAAGAAGGAAAAGGTGGATTTATGTTTCTTTTATTGCTTTTTACTTTTTTCTGTGTTCGTGAGACCTTGGAGTTAGTATATATATAATGACATGGTACGCATGTATGGTACCACATCTGTCACATGGGGTGTAGAGAGCTAGTCGCCCCACCATGAAATAAATATTTTATAATTTATTGGCTATGCTTTTAATAGTATTATTTGATAGGAAGAAGAAGTACAGTTTTATATATTTTTTTTAATAATTTATATCTCAACTTGGTGACTTTCCATAGTAAATCCCTTCTGGCAGAATGCAGACTTCATCCTTTACATTTTTACTGTTTCTGTAGCAATTATACATTATTGTGAAGAACTTCCCCAAGTCTGCAGAATTTATAAAAAAATGGAATTTCAGAATGAAGCAACATTTCTACATCACTCTTTATCAAATCTACTAAGGTGTTTTTGATACGTCACTGAAAATAATTTGCTGGCATATAGAGCCTTAGAGAATTTCTGGGCTGTCTTTACAGTATGACTGCCAGCAGCAAATTATTCCTAACTACTGCCTAGTTTTTAGACACAGTGCTACACTTTTAGTTGATCTAGCTATGTGACTGATCGTTGTCTTAGTTTCCTACATATGACAGTCTCAGTGCTTTGTTATTGTCCTTACAAGCATGATGAGCCATGTCCCGACAAAAGACACCAGTGAGTGGCTAAACAGGTCAAATAGTTAAATGATTGGTTGTGACAGAGCTTGCTTAGTACTGATCAATGGACAGCCAGGGTTATTGTCAGGTCACATGGAGTAAGTGTTTTTAGTCTAGAAGAGCACATTCAGTGCATGTTCTTTAGTGATGATGATGAGGTATTTGAAATTGCATGATATGTTGCTATTGAAATACCAAGATTCTTAATGTGCTTCTTTTATAAGATTACCTTGAATGTATTCCTGTCACTGTATAACAATATGCAAAGTTGAATTTCTTCCTTTCTGTGTATATGTGCATATATATATATATATATATATATATATATATATATATATATATCTAGAGAGAGAGAGAGTAAATATGTTAAATTAATAAACATTTTCTTTAAAAATTGTAAAAATTATATGAAAAATAGGCTTTGGATAGTCATCTGTGGGATAAAATTTACATTGAATTTGTTTGCTAGTATACTGGAAATGTCAGTTGGAACAGAGTATGTGGTGTCATTACAAATAAGTCCAAAACTCCATTGTATACTATGTTTTAGTTTCCTAATGTAGCTAAAGAATGACACACAATTGTCCTTAACTTCAGATGTAAACTTAAATTCAATGTTTTTAGTCAATTTCCTGAAGTTACCCTTTACACAAGGGCCTTTTGAACTGTGGAGAGAAAGTCATATTTCAGATGACTGGAGAGTAAGCATACTCATCGGTGTACAAGAACAAAGGCGATAACCAGACCGCAGACATAACAGAGCTATCAAACTGCTGTCACATTGCATGCAAGTTCTGCAGAGGGTGATTGATAAATGGATATGCACAGTAGTAGAAAGTAAGATGGGATATGAGCAGTTCAGATTCAGATCAGGATGCAGTACAATTGACCCAATATTTTCAGTGAGACCGATAGTTGAGAAGAAGTTAGAGATGAGGAAAGACTCCAACTGGGCATTCCTACTCTTGTGGAAAGCATATGACAAGGTCCCAAGAAAGCTGATTTGGAAATTCCTGTGGTGGTTTAAAGGCTCAGAAACATTGGTAGAATCAGTGCAGACAATATACAACAACCCAATGACTCAAGTACAAACAGCATTCAGTCTCACTTAGTGGTTCCCAGTGGGAGTAGGTGTACATCAGTGTTTGGATCTAAGCCCACTGTTGTTTATACTGTAGATGGACTACATTAGCAAACAGGTCAGAGGGGACAGTTTAAAAAACTTG
>NC_056737.1:1488200172-1488270172 GCF_019279795.1 Protopterus annectens | reverse complement strand
GACTGTAAGTGAAAAGCTTTCAGACTCCAATCAGACTTTCATCCTCTCAGGATGGACAGTGATCTTCATGTTCTTTCAGGAAGATGATACGTCTACTAACAGGTGACATAAAACAGGCGAACAGGACCCAGGTTGGATGAGTTCCCACAGTTTGCTAACACTGTGAAATTTAGCAAGGAAATAATTATTTCCAGGCATCTCAGGATAAGAAATGATAGCTTAATTTCCAATAGTTTTACTGTCCCCCCCCTGGCCTTCCTGAATGTCTCCCTAGTTCCCTAGTTACTTCTTCTTCCTTTCCATGTTTTTATTCATCTTTTGAAGCAAGAACCTGACCTCTTTCATATCAGGTAAGAGTCCTATAACCTATTTGTTCACTGGCTGTAGGGTTTCATCAGCTCATTCATTCATTCCCCAGAGAGGTGATAGTTGTGCAGTAGGGAGCAGGCCAGTCTGCGGAAGACAGTAGATTCCTCTGCATATAGCTGCTAATCCCCACAGCACCTGCCCTGAGCTCTGCAATACGTTACCAAGGCAAGCATGCATGTCTCCACACATATAGCTTTCCCTGGGCTTTTTGCTATGAAATAGTGAATAGAGTATGGTCAGCAGGCAAATTCTATGCAGGTGCAGTGCCTAGTATTCCCTGTAGGTGCCACCCAAGAGGTGAACCAGAGCTTTCTTCTTTCTCCAAGGAAAGGATGGAGAGTCAGCAGTGGCTTCTCCCTTTCATCTTCCCTAGCCAATCCAGTCATCACTTATGCCACTAAATGAAAATGGATGATCTGTGTTATAGTCAAAGCTTTGTCTGTCTGTACCATGGGAATGGGCTAAGGATGTGGGAATGGACTAAGGGTGTGGGAATGAGCTAAGGATGTGGGAATGGGCTAAGGACGTGGGAATGGGCTAAGTGTCTGGGAATAGGTTAAGGGTGTGAAAATGGGTTAAAGGCATGGAATGGGCTAAGGACATGGGAATGGGCTAAAGGCATGGAAATGTGATAATGATATGGTGTACATTTATAGAAACTATTAGGAAAGTAGACATATCCATAAAGAAATTAAAACAAAAAACATTCTGTTAGGTGGAAAATAATGAGAAACAGAAGATTTCATGAGCATTATTTGGAGGTCTGATAAATGGGACCATGAAAGAGAGTTACCAGGAATGATTTTCTGAGATTGGAAATAGATAGTACTGTTGCAGTAACAGCTTATAAACAGCAGTGGTAAAAACCATAAACAGTGTTTCAGTGGGGAAACAAGGAGGTTGAACAAACACCAATAATCTTTAATTACTAAATTCATGGGTGAACTAGGAAAATGTAGACCTTGCGATTTTAGCAAGATACTTTGGTGTCAATTAAAATGAAATGCACTGTAATCTATAAATATAAGAAAGGGGGAAACATTGCTGACCTGAAGAGGCTTTTTACCTCAATGACATTCAAAAGACCACGTACATTTCAAGAATGCATGCTTTGACAGCACCGGCTTTTTAAAGAAATATAATGTCAATATCTAATAATTTTATTCATCCTTCCAAGTAAGTGGAGTCTTACTTAGCAGCATACTCCAATTAACTTCTCCCAGTCTAACAGAGGAACAATCCACAGTAGGCTAACAGTCACTACTTCTGAAAAACAAAATAAAAGAAAAACCTTTTGTCCCATCCACTCTGCTGCCTTACAATCTCAGTCTGTGAATGGATACTGCTAACCACAGTCTTTCAGGAAGCACCACTGACCCTCCAGGCCACCTCAAAAAGATTGTACGTGTCTTTCAGAGTAACAGATACAGTATTGTCTTTATTGGTACTCATGTATAAAACTACAGGCTTTTTTGGAGCACACCATTAAAATAGAAACTCACAATATACTTTCTCCCTCCCTTTCCCCTGGCATTTTATGTGTCCTTTTTACTTCCTCTATTTTTCTAGCTACTGTGGTAGCCTCTACCTTTGCCATGGAATTACCCTACTTTTTGGCTTTGTTTAAGAAGGCCATTCACAGAGAACATTACCCAGCCCACCTATCTCTCTCTCTCTCTACCCCTCTGATTCCCCCTTTTTTCCTTTCCACCTAATTCTATCCCACACTACCAAACAGTTAGCTTGTCCCACAAAACATACTACATTTGTGTAGAGAAACTACCATTAGATTTTTTTTTTATTTTATTTCTCTCTATGGTAGTAGGTAACTCATACATACCCATCAAGAAAGCTTCCCCTAGATAGCTTGCTTGGAGATACCTTTTTTTTCTTTCTCTCTCCTCAGCTCTAAAGGCAGGTGCATCCCGGTCCATTCACCCTTGCTAACACTCGGCCTCACTTCACTCCCCTACCCTACCCCCATTCCCACTCACCCCTACATCACTTAGACTTATAGCTACAGACTACACCCTGAATCAAGTCTCTCTCTCTCAATTACCCTAGCACATTGGGCCTATTATCCCCATAGCAACACAATCCACCACACCCTTAATATTACACCCTTAATACAAAACTCAATCCATACTACCCTTATACACACCCTACTCTTTCTGAAACTAGATAAAATGCACTACACACAACACTTCCAACTACTAAAAGCATTTATCTACCCATTAACAACCATCTCTCTAACCCTGCTTTCCATCCACTCCTTCTACCATACCCCACTTCATGTCAGCACCCCACCCCCATGGCAAACAGCATCCATAGCCAATCCCACAAAACTAAAAACCTTCCTTATATCACCATGCGATATTACCTCCTCCCATTATTTCTCCTACCTAGAGAATAAGCTCCAGTCAAAATTCACCCTCACTCTTCTTAAAGACAAACTAAAATAGTATATAAACTAGCCAAACTCTATCTACACTTATTCCAAAAAACTCACCTGCACTGGTGACATACACTCAAATCCAGGATCTCGTACATCAACCAACCCATACTTAAATCAGTTCAATCCTCTATACCATAGACCTAGCTCATCTCTCTTCTTCTTAAACATAAATGAAAGAAACATACTTAACAAAATCCAAGACCTTCATACCCTACTAGCTCTATATAAACAAGAAATCATTGTGCTAACTGAAACATGGTTTAAATCAGAACACCACAATAACAAGATTACTACCCCTGGCTACAATATTATATGGAGAGATATAATAGAGAAAAAAGGAGGTGGTGTAGCAATACTATTACAAAATCATCTCACCATAGAACAATTTGATTGTAATATCCAAGACATCAAAGATGCAGAACTAATCCCTGCTAAATTAAAACTAAACTCCAGCAAACATATAAATATTGTAGGTGGCTATATCCCACCAGGCAATAACATTACTATAATGGAAAACCTGCTAAACTGGGTCTCCAACACCCTTCCACAAGAAACCATACTATTAGGTGACTTTAATATTGACTGGAATAACTATTCCAGCCACAATCCCTCTACATATATTAACCTCCATGGTTTTACCTAAATCATATCTTCCCACACCAGAAATGACAAAACATCCAAACGCCAGTCCATCCTTGACTGGATTCTATTATCTGACCCCACTCTTGCGCATCAATCTGGCTGTATTCCTGATTGTTTAAGTGACCATCAGCCAACCTACCTAATTAGGAACAAATCCCAATGCATCAGCCAGTCCATCCTCAGAGTAGTAAGAAAAAAAGACCTTCATACCTATTGACTTCATTAATGCACTGAAATGTTGTAATTGGACTCCCCTAAAGCAACTATCCTTAGACAAAGCCATCCAGTACTTTAACTCTACCTCCATAAAAATCTTAAACCATCATGCACCCTCCTGAACTATAAGAATAAAAACTAAATATGCCCCATGGCTAACCAAAGATACTAAAACTATAATGAAAGAAAGGGACAAGGCCTGGTAAAAATTTCATAAAAACAAAACTACCATCTTGAGACAAATCTATTTAGAACTCTGCAACAAAGCCAAAAAACAAATTAAACTTGACAAAACTAATTACTATAAAAACATGCAAGAAAAATATGCCCACAACCCTCAAAAATTCTGGGCAACAATAAATGGTATACTCCACCCAGGAAAATCTACTACTCCAACCCCCTTGTTACCAAACAACCATGGTAACATTCCCACACAATTTAACAAATAGTTTACCGAAACAGTCCAAACCCTAGCCAATGCCCAAAATAGTACCAGTAGCCCCATACCAACAGCTACCGTAATCCACCCCAATACACAGAATAATACCACCAGCTTTTTCCTGCACCGTGTCCACTACAGTAATTTCTAAACTCCTTAAGAAACTCAAACCAACCACACTAGCAGCTATTATCTGCAGAGGCTATAGCTTATCCTGTGTCCATACTCATAAATAGGTCACTATTCGAGTGCAAAGTACCTACCTCATGGAAAACATCACATATTATTCCACTGCACAAAGGCGGTAATGCCTTAGAGCTCACCAACTATCGTACAATCGTGATTCTATCACACTTATCCAAAATATTAGAAAAAGTTGTCCATACTCAACTAAAGCAGTAATTCCTAAAAAACAACCTACTTTCCAAATCACGGCATGGCTTTAGACCTTCCCATAGCACCACCACAGCAGTACTATCCTTTACTAATATGGATAACCACCACAGAAACAAGGGTCTATTTGTATCTTCCATATTCTTAGACTTATCAAAAGCCTTTGACATGGTTAACCACAATATGCTTCTTGAAACTCTATCTACCCTAAACATTAGCTCCTCCTCTATATCATGGTTCAACAGCTACTTAACAGGCTATCTTCAAGCAGTCCTGTGCCAAGACCAATTGTCCCCCCTGTTACCAGTATCCGTAGGAGTACCTCAAGGGTCCATCCTCGGCCCATTGCTGTTCTCTCTCATTACCAACCAAATCTCTTCATCCTCTCTCTCTGCTTCAGTAGTACAATATGCTGATGACACCACCCTTATATGTGCCACCCCCACCTTAAACAAACTGCAAATCATGACCCAAAATAACTTTACTTTAGTCGAAACATGGTTCACTAACATCAAACATATTCTTAATCAGAAAAAAAAACAAATTCTTTTCAGCCCTGGTAGAGCCTTCCCTCTAAACAATAATGTTACCATTTATGCTCAACTTCTGAGAGACTTTGTTGGATACAATCACCTAATTGTGTGTTTCACTGAATAGTGTGTGCTGTATGTCTCTCTGCTATAAGAGGGGGTGGTGGTCTTCTCACTTCTCTTTTATGTGATATTTAACTGTTAGCCTAGAGGCTTCCTCTGTACTTTAAGTGCTAGCCACAAAGTTTGAGAATTCATTTTATGCTCAAATTCTGAGAGACTTGGTTGGATACAGTCACCTGCATTAGAAGCTGAAGATAAGAACAAACTTGCAGTTTTAAAAGTACTGTATTTTATTTATTCTGTTACCTAAGTGTGTGCTTCACTGAATAGTGTATGCTGTGTGTCTCTCTGCAGTTAGTTCCCCACCTACCCTCCCTGTTGTTGTTTTGGTGTTAGTGTTGGTGGGTCTGGAATTGCCTGCCCCTCCTGTAAGTCGGTATTTGAACACTCCTCCTGAGTCCATCTCATTTTCTGACTTAACCGAGTACAGTGAGATTATATTCTGAGTCTAGTGTTCACTCTACTTAATACAGAGAGAAGTTTTGAGAAGGCCAACCCACTTAGGTTCTTCCTTCCTCTCTCCTTGCACTTTACTAACAATATTTGCACTTTATTCATCTGCTTTTACTGTATTTGTATTTCCTCCTACTTTATTTTGCTTTTGCCTCTTCTTAAAAGTACTCAATTTTATTTATTCTGCTGCATTTATTACTGCTTGGTAGTAGCCTGATTAAATTGTAACTGTTATTCTAAGTCTTTTGGTTTAAGCACTTGGGCTTCATACCAGTTGTTTTATATTAAGAAGGTTTGTGGTCTGCACTGTTGTGGCAGGACAGGTAGCTTACATCCTTCTAAGCTGGGAATTGCTGATTGAAGGCTCAGTATCTGCTATTCTAAAAGTGTATTAGTTCTGGTTTAAGCACTTGGGCTTCAGGCCAGTAATTCTACATTAAGAAGGTTTGCGGTCTGCACTCTTGTGGGAGGAGAGGCTGGATTCTGCCCTTCTGAGCTGGGAATTTCTGGTCACAGGCTTATTGTGCCTGCTTATTTGAACTGTTTCTTTCTGAAATTGGTGCGTCTTGTTGCTATAGCATAGACCAGATTCAGGCCTGCTGAATCTAGCTTTGTTTGTATAAGTTGAGCACTGATTCAGGCCATCTTATTTTGGAGAAGGTTCCCCTGTACCCTAGTAGCGGGAGTGTGCAGTTAGAACATATCTGATTGAAGATTGCTGGAACACGGCTCAGTTTTGAGCTTTCTTCTGGTTAATTGGGTAACTTGTTTAAATTAGTTTGTTCATTTTCTATTGTTTTTTATATATATATATATATATATATATATATATATATATATATATATATATATATATATATATATATATAAAATGTACTTTACTCATCTGCTTTTACTGTATTTGTGTTTCTTCCAACTTTATTACTAGGGGCATTGACTACAACTCTGATCTGAGATATATAACAATAAGGATCCTTTTCTGTGCATTTAAAGTGTTTTTTTATTGCATCTGCTTTATTTTCTGAAAAAAAAAAAACAAACAAAAAATACTTGTTTCCCACCTTTCTAAGCTAGTATAGTCCGGTTTTCAGGTTAGTGCTGAATTCAGGGCTGTGTTACAAATCTCTGTGTTTGCCCATACCTTACTTGGATAGAAGGAAGTTTCTCTGTTCACCTGTGAGAGAGGGGAGCTTTGAGCAGCCTATTTGTCCCTGGAGGAGTGTTTTCAGCCCAGAAATTAGTAGTTTATTGGCCATTTGGGGCTAATTTCTGTCTCTCAATTCCCTGCTATAAAAAACACCGGTTAGCTAGGGTATAACTATCCCCAGCTCCACAAAGTCTCCTCTTCAATTTTTCCCTTGGAACTAGACAAACTTTCAATTTAAGCACTCAAGCCATTCATTTCTTAGCCCAGCACTTGCTCAAAACTCATAGCAAGCATTTATAAACCCTAGCACTAGACCCCCCTATACTGTACAGAAGGACAAGGCTGTCTAATCAACCTTACCAGCAGTTCAGTAAAACAGTTCACTGTACCTATCCAGGCATGTCCAAAGGGAAGTTTCAGGTGTATTCTCCAGTCCAACTGGTGAATCTGGGAATTTTGAGGCAATGTTACAACTGCCTCGTACACAAACAACCCTCTCTTACATGTGAGAGAAGCAATTATACAGCCAAACTGGAGGCTAAGCTCTCTCAACCCAAGACTGGATCAGACAGGAAAGAGGAGAAGGGAAATACTTGCATCACACCACCAGTCTCACATAGACCCATTAAACCAGCACCGGCAAAAACATACACAAATACATGAAAACATACTCGGAGGTTCTAAATAAAAATCTGCAAAAGCAAAAGAGACCTCCAAAGTAGACATCCAAGCAAGCTCCACCCCCCCCAACACAAACCATGAAACGCATACTTTACAAAACCAGTGTGCCACACAATCACAGCCCTTAAGGCAAAATAACATACCCAACATACTAGTAATAGGTGACTCTATAGTCAGGCACACTGACGTCCTACTCACTAGGCTGAATAAGGAGAAAGTTACTGTTAGCTGTCTGTCATGTGCCAGGATCCACCACATAACACAAGCACTCAGGTCACTCCAGAACAAGTACAAATACAACTCTGTCATTCTCCATGTTGGTGTGAATGACCTGAGCCATACCTCCCTGGACTACATGAAAAGACACATGGAAGAGCTCTCTGATCAGGTAGCCCAGGCCGGTATGACCCTGAGTAGCACCCTGCCCTCACCAAGAATGATACCACGGTATAAAGGAAAAAATTATCAATTTCAACAATTGGCTAAGTTTCTGGTGTCATTCAAAGGGGATCCAGTGTCTGCCTGCCTGGGATGACATGCTCGACAAGCCACGCTGTTTCGCTAGAAATGGCTTGCACCTGTCAGTCACCCTTAGGCTTTCGAATATGGGCCAAGGCTCTTGCCATCCCCATAGTGCCTTTTTTAGGCAAGGCTCAAAAGACAAACCCACGGCTGTAAATAGCACAAGTAAGAAAAAACTGAGGGTAATGCTACTCAATACCAGAAGTCTAAACCTCAAAATGCATGCACTCGAGGCACTCCTCAGTATGGAGAAAATTGATATATGTGCAGTAACAGAAACCTGGTTTAAGGCTCCAGAGAGCACCCCAGCACTACCAGGCTTCAACTCATACCATACATTTCGGCCACAGAACCCGGACCGAAATACAAAAGGCAGGGGCGTATCCATATTCATCAAGGATATCCACACCTCCAGGTTAGTGGCACAGCATGATGCTTCAGAGATCATCTACGTGCAACTAACAACATGCAAAACTGCAATTCAAATTGTAGCTTGCTACAGATCAAACACCATGTCCCAGAACCCCCATTCAGTGTTTCTGGAAACACTGGGAAACAAAGGTCCTACCAAGCACCATAATATTGGGTGATTTCAATTATCCAAACATTAACTGGGAGAACTACTCAAGTACTAACTCCCTTGCCCAACATTTCCTAGAATTTATAAACTCAAATGCCCTGGATCAACTGGTCAACACTCCCACCAGAGGTGACAACATATTGGACCTGGTCATCACTAACATGGGCGACCGGTATTCCACACCATAGGTCAACCCCTCGCTGGTTAGATCTAAACCATAAACAAATAATTTTGGATATCCACATTCTGCCTCCACCCCTGGACAAAGAAATAACTGCAAAAAACTTTTCAAAAGCAAACTTCACATTACTTAAGACCAAGGTGGAAAGATACAAATACACATGCTAAAGGATAATGCTGTCCAAGTTGCAAAATCCTTTACTAATGCATTCTACGGGCACCTACAAGAATGCTTGGATCATGCTGTCCCAAGCAAAATCAAGACTCACTCCTCCAAGAAAAGGAAACCAGTCTGATGGACCTGTGCCATAAACAAGCTATACAATAGAAGGCGGAAACTAGTACAGAAAAGAGTAAAATTCCAAAAAAGGAAGACATCTCTGATCAGTATCAACAAGAATCTACGATCCCTCATAAAATCATCCAAGGTGAGCTTCAAAAGAAAAACTGCCAAGGACTCCAAAGATAACCACAAGGCATTCTTTAGCTATGTCAAGAATCTAAGGGGCAATGCTCAGATCTGCTTAGAATTAGTGCAAAATGGCGCAAAATACACTGAACCGACTGATATCATCAACATCCTGGCAGGCAGGTTTAGTGCAAACTTCACCCCCTTTCACCCCCCAAAAGGGCCCATAACCATACCAGAAGAATGTAGAGCCCCAGAAATCACAGACACACAGGTTAAAACAGCCCTCTCTAAAGTCAAAAACACAGCATCAATGGGACCGGACGGTGTCCCAGGCTGCATCCTACATGAGCTCAAAGATGAACTAACCCCTCATATAAACACACTGTTCAAACTCAGCCTCTTCACAGGCTATGTACCCATAGAGTGGCACACAACAACAGTTATTCCGCTCCAGAAAGGTGGAGCCACAACAGACCCCAGGAACTATCACCCTATAAGCCTGACTAGCTTGGTTTGCAAGGCTATGGAGCGCATCATCATGGAACTCATTAACAGAGACATTGGGAACCTCCAAACAATGGACCGTACCCAGTTCAGCTTTGTTAAGGGCAGATCATGCCTCCTAAACCTGGTGGACTTCTTTGAGACATTTACTAAGGCTATAGATGAGGGAAAGGTGGTACACACAGCCTACCTAGGCTTTGCAAAGGCCTTTGTCACTATTCCCCATTCTGGTATTATAGACAAGCTCACCAGCCTGAACATAAATCCCTATGTCACAAGATGGGTTGCCAACTGGCTCATGGACAGAACCCACATGGTGAGAGTTGCGGGAGCTAGGTCAGACTCTAAACCGGTTACAAGAGTTGTTCCCCAGGGCTCAGTCTTAGGACTCCTCCTGTTTGGCATGTACTTCTCAGAGGTACAGGCAAGCACAGGAGGACTATGGCTGACTAAGTTCGCAGACGACTGCAAACTAGGGGCTATAATTGACTCTCTGGCTGACACAGACATCCTCCAAAAGGGTCTCACTGAGATGGATACCTGGTGTCAAAATCATGGCCTCAAGCTAAATGCCAAAAAATTGCATAGTCATCCCCTTTGGAAAAAACAAAGTATCCACAAACTACCACATAGGTGGTAGTCCCCTAAATATGGAAAATGTAATAAGGGATCTGGGTACCCAAGTAGATAGTAATCTCTCCTTTGATAATCACATTGCCAAAGTGGTTAGAAACTCCTTCTATGTGGCCCACCTAATCATAAAAGGGTTGGCATCCAGATTAAAAGAGGTCATTGTGCCCCTCTACTCATCACTAATCAGACTCATCATAGAGTACAATGCCCCATTTGAGATGTACCTTACAAGACACCTGCAACAGCTGGAAAGACCACAGAAGTACCTCACCAAGAGGATCACTGGCCTCAAACAGTTGCCCTATGCAGCTCGACTGAAGAAACTCCAGCTGTACTCAGTTGCATACCGCCTACTCAGAGGTGATCTCTACCTGACATACAAGGCCATGTCCAACCCAGAATTGATGGACATGCTCCACCTAAAGAAAACCTTATCCCCTCGAGCCACATGCTCTAGGGATCTAAACCTCACCACAACAATAAATAGGACATGCTGGAGGGATAGATTCCTGTCCCAGAGACTTACCATGCTTTGGAACAAGATTACAGTCTGCATTAGGCAGAGCTCCTTGCTAACACTCTTCAAGAGAAACCTTGATGAGTGGATAGGAAACAGAAAGTTTATCCTGGGGATCACTTCAGTGGCTCTGCTGGACAGAGGCACAGGGAACTAATCTAAGGGGGTGGCGAAAGCCAACACATTCTGCCTAGGCTTATAAATACCTTTGGGCAGATAGCCTAATACCTACCTATGAACCTATGAACCTATAAACTCCAAAGATAATACTCAAATCACTCCAAACACTCACACCAAACTGCTAGGTATAGAAATTGACAATAATCTGAAATTTGACATCCACATAGCACAAACCATCAAAAAAGTTAACAAAAAACTTGGGCTCCTCTATAGGAACAAACAATATATCACTAAACACACCAAAGCCACTATTGTAAGGAATCATCTCCTATCTCTCCTTCTCTACGCTTCCCCTATCTTGACTAATCTCTGCCAGTCTGAACTAAACAAAATGGAATCTTGTTATAATAAGATTGCCAAGTTTGCAACAGAAGCATCATATAGATCCCACCACTGTCTATCCCTTTAAGCAGCTCATTTGACTTGAGTTGCCTCAGCTATTGCTACTCAACCAGTTGGCAATAGTACACAAGCTCTACTACTTCCCAAAGAAATCCCAGTACTCCAGCATTTAATTCAACCCCACACTACCACTAGAACCTTAAGATCTAGTAATCAGAACCTCCTAGAAGTCATCAAACACAAAAATGATACTGGTAAATCTCTCTTTTCTTGCACTATTGTTAGAATCTGGAATTCACTACCTAAACACATAACTTCTACTACCTCCACTAATCAATTTAGAAAACTACTGAAAACCCACTACTTAAAAAACAGGCTTTGTTCCTGCTACTCCCCAGGCTAATACATACATATTATCTGTCACAAGAATTCCACTAAGTGACACCAGTTTCTTACCCTGGAAAGTTTGTTAAACTGTTGTTTGTTATAGTACTGAAAGTACAGTTGTGTACTCTTACCATAAATGTAGATGTTCGAGTGTGTTCACTGTTGCAGTCATCACTGTAGGGTTCTTCCTGCCAGCATCAGCCCCCAATCGGCCAGAATCCCAAAGTCTGGATCGGGCGCCAGCTGAGGTTGCATTTATCCTAACGTCTATGCACCGGAAGGTATAAAGACCTCAGCTGATGCCATTTCCCCAGTTTTTCTTGCCCCAGATGTCAGGTGCCCAGAAAGAAAAGGCTAAAAAAGAAACCATGCCCAAAACCTCAGCAGCCAAAATACCTCATAACAGACAATATTCAAGGAAAAAACAAAAGAGGGGATAGGAGGGAGGGTAACCCGGACTGCAACAGTGAACACACTCGAACATCTACATTTATGGTAAGAGTACACAACTGTACTATGTCCTTCGTGGTTCATTGTTGCAGTCATCACTGTAGGGTTGAGTCCCAAAGCTAAGAAAGGGTAGCTGGAGGAGAAACAGAGGGAGCGGTCACAAAACCTTGCAAAACCACAGAAGCAAAACCTGCCCTGCATTTAGAATAGAGAGGGAGGTTGTAATGCTTAGAAAAAGTATGTACAGAACTCCAAGTAGCAGCTTCCAAAATATCCTTGGTAGGAACCCCACAAAGAAAAGCTGCTGAAGTAGCAGTAGCCCGGGTAGAATGAGTCCTAACTTTAACAGGAACCGGATTGCCATGATAAGAGTAACAGAACTTGATGCAATGGGCAATCCACTTGGAAATGGTTTGCTTAGTGATTGTTTTCCCCTGAACAGTAGGAGCATAAGCGACAAACAACTGATCAGATTTCCGGAATATCTTGGTCCTGTCCAGGTATAGATGAAGCTGTCTGTGCACATCTAGAGAGTGCAAAAGACTGTCTTCCTCACTTTGAGGATTAGGATAAAAGGTAGGCAAATGAATAGACTGATTCAAGGCCACTGCAGAAACCACCTTGGGCATAAATGTGGGATTAGTCCGTAGAGATACCCTGTCCTGATGAAAAATAAGGAAGGGTTCCACAGTCATGAGTGCTTGCAATTCTGAAATTCTTCTAGCAGAGGTAATAGCTAAAAGAAAAGCAGTTTTCCAAGACAAAAATTTTAAATCCGTGGCAGCTGCAGGTTCAAAAGGAGACAAAGTTAATTTCTCCAAAACATAGTTAAGATCCCAGGTGGGAACAGGAGCCCTTATAGGGGGCCGAATATTCTTAGCCCCTCTAAGAAATTGTTTAAGTAATGGATGAGAAAAAATTGGAGGATCCGTATCATAATGTGCAGAAATAGCAGAAGCATGAAGCTTAACAGATGAAAAAGATAGGCCCATATGTAATAACTCTGTCAGATACTGTAAAATCAGAGGAATGTTTGGAACACAAGAATCACCACCCTGGACTTGACTCCAGGAGCAAAATCTTTTCCATTTTCCCGCATAAGATTTTCTAGTGCTGGGCTGTCTAGCTTCAAGGATTACATCCAATACCTGTTTGGAAAGGGCAGAGGTGTTTACAGACCCTGGATCCGCCAGGCAGCTAGGTGCAAAGTCTCGACATGACTGTGCAGTATCCAGCCGTCCCACTGAGACAGTAGATGAGGGATTTGAGGCAGAATCCAGGGAGGCTCCTGAACCAAGTTTATCAGAGTGGAATGCCAGAATTGCTGAGGCCAATTGGGAGCCAGTAGAATCATGTGTGGTCTGTCCTGTTTTATCTTCAGAAGTACCCGAGGTAGAAGAGGAAAGGGAGGAAAAGCATATACTGAGAGGTGTTTCGAACTGAATGAGAGGGCATCCACTTTCCATGCTAGTTTGTGGCAGGTCCTTGTGCAGAATGTTGGAAGTTGATGATTCTGAGGGGATGCAAAGAGATCTATGTCTGGACATCCCCAAGCCTTTATAATTATCCTGAAAATCCGAACATCCAACATCCATTCGTGTGGATCTGAAATGTGTCTGCTCAATGTGTCTGCCAGAGTGTTGTCTTTCCCTGGCAGGAATTGCGCCTGTAAGTCGACACTGCAGGTCAGAGCAGTGTACCAGAGATTCATGGCTAATCTGCACAGGTGGTAAGAGTGAGAGCCCCCTGCTTGTTGATGTACCACATCACTGTAGTGTTGTCTGTCCGTATCAACAATTGTCCTGGCAGAAGATGGTCCCTGAAGGCAATCAGGGCATTCTGTACAGCTAGCATCTCCTTCAAATTTGTGTACAGGTGCATTTGCTCCTTCGTCCAAACACCCTGAAGACATTTCCCATGCATGTGGGCTCCCCATGCATAATCTGAAGCATCCGTTGTCAGAACTTGGTTGGTCGTTGGAGGGCAAAAAGGCTTCCCCTTGTTCTGTAGACAGGCTTCGGCCCACCAAAGAAACTCTCGCTGGAGACAAGACAAAATCGTGACCACTGTTTCCAAACTGTGGTAATGCTGAGACCAGACACACTACTGCAGTTTCCTCATATGCAGCCTTGCATATGGTATTAGCAGAATGCAGGAGGCGATGTAACCCAAAGCCTTCAGAATTTTTCTTGCAGTCAGCTGTTTCATTGAAGCCAGGTGCCAGAAAAAAAGAAGCCAGTTGCACTTTTCTGTCTGGTGTCAAGGAAGCCATCTGGGTCGAAATACTCAGAAGAGCACCCAGGAAAGTAAGCTGTTGTGTGGGTACCAGGTTTAATTTCTTTAGATTCACTGTGAAACCGAGGCACTGAATAAGATGCTGCACAAAGGCTAGATGCCGAAGTAGAGTGTCTTTGCCGTCCGCTTGAAGAAGACAGTCGTCCAGATAAGGGTAAATTTGAATCCCCTTCTGTCTGCAAAACGCCATTACTGGTGCCAGGCACTTTGTAAAGACCCTGGGCGCAGTAGATAAGCCAAAGGGCAGCACAGAGAACTGGTAATGTTTCGAGCCCGCTTTGAAATGCAGATACCTTCTGCACTCTTGCCTTATAGGAATATGCAGGTAAGCTTCTTTTAAGTCCAAAGTCACCATCCAAGCGTTCTTGCTCAACATAGGCAGCAGCTGCTGCAGAGTGAGCATCTTGAATTTTGGTATATCTAGGAAGGAGTTTAGTACAGAGAAGTCCAGGATTGGTCTCCACGAATTTTCCTTCCTGGGAATCAGGAAAAGTCTGGAATAAAAACCTTGCCCTATTTCTAAATTTGGCACCAATTCTATGGCCCTCATAGCCAGGAGGAACTGAACCTGCTGTTGTGCCTCTGCCCACTGATGATTTGGCGGGTCTGGCCAACCGTTTGGTTTTGGCAAGGTGTGGAAATGAAATCTGTAACCTCTTGAGACTATGTCCAGAACCCATTTGTCCCGAGTTATGTGGTTCCAATTTTGATAAAAAAGAGAAATCCTTCCCCCCCCAAAGGAGCTTCCAGGAGAGGAGCCCCTGGAACCAGAAAGGAAGAGTCATAAAGACTGTTTTCGGTAGAGTTGAGACTTATCATCACCTCCTTTGGGAGAGGGGGCAATCCACTGCCTATTCCTAAAATGGGACTGTGACTGTCCCCTACCTCTGGAACACCTGAATCTGCATCTCTGAGACCTGTCCGAGCCCGGAAAGGACCAAGGTTTAGTTGGCCAGTGTCTGCTAAATCTAGGAGGTTGCACCTGTAGAAAATCCTTAACTGTCTGCATAGATTTGGCTTTGTCTTCCATTTTCTTCAATACCTCTTCAGCTTTGGATCCAAACAGAACATTGTGCTGCAAAGGGGCATCCAAAAGTTTGGCTTTAATCTGATCCGGCAAGCTTTGATCCCTTAACCAAGCATGTCGTCTAATAACAGCGCCAGTTGTTGCAGCCCTACAAGAAGCTTCCAAAGAATCAAAACCACAATGCAGGGTATGTTTACCCACTTGTGCAATAGCATGCAATAAATCCTGTAACTCTTGATTATCCACAACAATAGACACAGCTGACATCTTTTGTTGAAATACAGACAAAAGGTATTGCTGATACTTCAGCATATGAAATTGACAGTTCAAAGCCCTAATAGACAATGTAGCAGAAGTATAAACCTTTTTACCCCATCTCTCCAAAGCCCTGGCCTCTCGGTCAAAGGGAATAGGATTTTTAGCAGAGGCCGCTTTAACACCCTGAGAAATTGTTTCCGGATCAGGCGAAAGATTTTTAAAAAGAAATTTATGAGAATCTGGAACCCTATAATACCTATCCGGTTTGGCCAGAGTAGGGGGAAAAGAATCAGGAGAGAGAGAAACTTCCGAAAAAACATCATCAACAATGTCCAATACAGGGGGAATAGCCAGAGGCTTATGCTGTGGGAAAAGAAGAAAATCCCTAAGCCTTTTCTTGGATTCAGAGAATTCCTGCCCTTCCCAGTGAAAATGCACCCTCATATCATGCAAAGTTTCACCAAAAGAATAATCCTCAGGATGAGAGGCGGAAGGAAAGGAATCTTCAGCATCAGAATCCTCATAAAGAGGAAAAGAATAATCCTGCTCAAGGGAAGAAGCAGAAGAAACAGAAATTTGGTCTGAAGAATCATAATCGGACTGTAATCTAGGCTTCTTGTGAGGAGGGGGATGAGAACCCCTGATCATAGTTAAGAGATCTTCAGCCATCCTAAGCATCTGCCTCTGAGGCCTAGGACCCTGATCAAAAGATGCCTGTGCTAGCCACTTCACTTTAGCTGGAGCCTTAGACTTTGATTTAGCATGTAAACCCAAATCCACATTTACAGAAAGCTGTGAAGGCCTGAGAACTCCCTCAGAAGCCGGTACCTGCCTACTGGCTCTGGACCCATCTGAGGGAGCAGTATCCAAAGGTCCAGTCCCTGGCAATTCTGAAGACCCCTTCAGCTCCACACCGGAGTTAGTACAGGCGATTGGTTCAAAAGAGGCAGATGACAGGGGCTGCAAATGCGCCTCACTGATGACCGATGAACCAGCAACCGGCAATAACTGAGTAACATCCTTTGCTGTGGACCTCAAAGGCCTGTCTGCATCCCTGTGCCTCTTACACACCCCAGAAGCTGGAAAAGAATCTGAAGACATGTTATAATTAAACCTATTTCCAAAATAGTAAAAGGCAAAGTTATATCTATATCTAATAGTATGCTGATTAAATCTAGCACAAAACACACAATTAGCAACGTCGTGGTCAGGACCCAGGCAGGGAATACAGTAAGAGTGAAAATCCCTATGAGGTATTTGCTTCCCACAAGAAATACAATTATTAACTTTTTCTGACATCTGACTGGAGCAAGAAAAAGACCTCCCCAATGGGGTACTTATCTGTAAAAAATGAAAATTCTGGGGTTAGATCCAAAAACAAACAGGAACAGGCTGACCGGCATCAGAGAACTGCAAAGGGCACTGTGCGGCAAGAAAGACTGGGGAAATGGCATCAGCTGAGGTCTTTATACCTTCCAGCGCATTGACGTCAGGATAAATGCGACCTCAGCTGTCGCCCAATCCAGACTTTGGGATTCTGGCCGATCGGGGGCTGCTGCTGGCAGGAAGAACCATAGTGATGACTGCAACAGTGAACCACGAAGGACATCTAATATCTGTCTTCTACAAAACTGGCAAACATTTCCTGTTGCCTCAAATAAATTGCCTAATGCAATTTAAGCACCATTATCAGCCTGTTTTTATCGTTCGAAACATCTATGTGTAAACTGCAATTTCAGTATTGTTATTTTTAAAAAATCAAGTTTCAATGTAATGATTTTTGCTGTTAATTTAAGAGCTTGCTAATGTCTACTTTATCATATGCTTATATGTATGTTATACTTCTCATATGTAGTGTATTGTACTTTGGAGCTTTTCTCCCTGGGCCTCTGGTGAAAATGGACCTGTGTCCAGTCGGACTTTCCCAATTAACAAATGTAAAATAAAATAAAAAAAAATAAAATAAAATATTAAATTATATATATATATATATATATATATATATATATATATATATACATATATATAACATTTGATTTTATATATATATATATATATATATATATATATATATATAAAACATTTGATTATATATATATATATATATATATATATATATATATATATATATATATATATATATATATAAAATATAACATTAGATTTTTTATATATATATATATATATATATATATATATACACACACACACACACACACACACACACACACACACACACACAATTATATACAATTATAATATAGCATTTATAATATATAATTTATAATATGTAATAATAATAATAATAATAATTGTTTCTCAAGAAAAAAATATGTACAGGTAAAGAAAAACTATGTAAAAGGAGGAATGCCTAAATTATTTTTTTGCAAATACTTCTGATAAAATACTGCTGTTATTTCATAAACAAACAATACTTTTCAGTCTACAGTACAAACTCCCGAGTACTTCATTACACATCCAATGAGTAACATTTGGATGGCTCAATCACTTTATCATACCATGATCTCTGGCTATTAATAATTTATGGATTGAGGTGTCTGTTTTATGGGCTGAACCCCTAAAATAAGACTCACAGTCTGAGGACTTGAGTATCAAGGACAGGGCTCACAGTCCAAATACTATGACTTTTCTTTCTCAAAAAATGTTTTATTTTTCAAATACAGTTGAATAAATTCCATAGTATTTGTATATAACATCTTAAATAACTATGTACACTATTTACATCAGCCTGACACTGTAACAGAGCTCAATATATGCAATTACTTTATAGGTATAACAATCCAGTTATCAGAGTGTATCTGTTAAATTATTGTAAAGTATCAATCAATAATAAGACTTTTTGCCATGGATTGTAAATAAATGGCTTAGGATGAATCCTTAATTCTTTAATTTTAATTTCCAACAATGCTGTGGTCTTCAGTAGGCTGTAGAAGTCTTCCAAAGTCAGTATTTTGTTTGTATTCCATCTTCTACTTCCTTGAGATTGCAAGTATTGTCCAAACTAGATACTTATTTGACTCATTCAAATAAGGACCTTCATACACATTTAATAATACTAGAGCTTTAGATAAGTTAAACTATTCATTAAATAGTTTGTAAAAATTTCTAATACCATTCCAAAATGGCTTAATTTTAACACAGTCAAAAAAATGTGATTCCAATCTGCATTGTGTATTTGCTCACACCTCCAACATATTCCCTTTGTGGAAGAATTAATTTTAGTAATTTTATCTGAAGTTAAGAATGCTCTGTGCAAGCATTTCCAATTAAAAACTTTCCAGTATTGTGTAAAGGATGTATGTTTTATTGATAATAAAATATTTAATTACATTTCTTCAGTAAGCTGTAATAAGTGTCCTTTTGTTATATAATTTCAATATGAGAATTTGGATGTTATTTTATAATTTATCAATATCTTTAAACTTTTGAAATACTATTTCCCATGTTATAATCATTATATATGATTTCATATAGGTATTTCATAAGTTTAGGTATTTCTTTAAATGGAGAATTACTAATTATTCTGCATAAATCTTGTGAATACGTCAGAATGTTTTGCATAGTTAGCCAATCTTGCTGTGGAATTTTGTATGTTGTTCCTATTGTTTGCATATCCA
This sequence comes from Protopterus annectens, assembly GCF_019279795.1. Classification (NCBI taxonomy): domain Eukaryota; kingdom Metazoa; phylum Chordata; order Ceratodontiformes; family Protopteridae; genus Protopterus; species Protopterus annectens. Next base: position 1,488,250,799 of record NC_056737.1, on the reverse strand, counting down.
GAACTTTTAGTTCTTTGGGAAAAACAACAGTCCCAAGGATGAAGCAGCAGCAAAACACTAAAAAAAAAACATAACCAACAGCCTGACAGAATAACGAAGGAAACAACCAGCAATAGCGAAAAGCACGGTTTAATATCGCTTTTGTCTCAAAAGACTACAGAATTAAATAAAATGCACACAGCAGCATCCCCTTATATATCAAATCAAAATAATTACCTAATAAAACAATCAATTACTTAAAGTTCACTAGCAAATGGGATACAGTCATTTTTAAAATCTTCAGTCTTCTATTCTTCAGAAAACATTTAATATTCACTGAGTCACTAATACCAGTTTTTTTGTCAACCCTTAACCTGAGCTGCCACATAGTTTCTCTATGTTCCAGTTGGTCTTTATAGGACGCACCCCCTTATATTTCTAACTACATGTTCCAAAACAGCAAACAGAAATGTTTTAAAAGCACTACATGTAACGGGATGTTTAAATAGAGCATTGTTGATATTCTTAGTTCTAATGCAATAATAGTGTTCTTTAATTATTTTACTAAGTGGTCGTGTGGACATACCCACATAGAATTCATTGCACACAGAATAAACAGCAAGATAGATTATGTCACTAGCATTGCAGTTGTCTACACCATCAATGGAAAGTGTCCTGTTCAAACAGGGTAGATCAATATAGGGTCCCTTTAAAATAAAACGACATGAAGAACAAAAAACACATTTATACATCCCCTTACAGCATCTGCTGCTGTCAGGGGTACTTTTATATATGGAGTCAAATTTTAAACATTTTTTTAAACAGTCAGAATTTTTATATACAAAATTGGGTCTATCACCTACAACTTGTATTAATTCACTATTTCCACATATGATGTTCCAGTTTCTAGTAATAACAGACCTGATGTTAAATGCATTAACAGACATATCCTAAATACAAGAAGTACCAAAAGTATTTGTGTTGGTCTTGTTAGAACTTAAATTGTTAACACCTGTGACTCCATGTAGCTTATTTGTAATAGTAATAAAACCATTTTTCAAAATCGGTGGAAAATCAGTAGCCCTTCTTGTTCTAATTTCATTAGCTAGGATCTGAGGGGTAACCTCTAACCAAAAACATATTCTGTATAAAGCTGACTTCTGATTCAAAATCAGCTTCTTCAGAAATTCGTGAAGCACATACATTAAATCCACTAGTCCAAAAATTAGGTTCATTTATTAAGGACTCATGGCGTTTTTTGGATTTGATTAGGACTTTCAGTTCTGTATATTTCTTTGATTCTAAGAAGAACATTTTGTTTACAGTGGATCACCAATCATTGTTTGAGTATCCCCCATGACCAAGGGATTGATTTTGCTAGACAGTTCTTGGGAAATGCAGCCCACCTTCATTCTGACAGCATATTTGTTTTATGCACCTTAATAGAACTAGTGCTTAATAACAATTATTTTCTATTTAACAAGAAAATTTACAAGCAGCTAAGAGGGGTAGCTAAGGGGTCCGCTGCGGCCCCAGCTTACGCCATTCTAGTTCTTGGGTGATGGGAGCATAGTGTTTTCAGACCTATTATGGAGCAATATCATGTAGTTTTTTATGGCAGATATGTGGATGATTTGTTTTTTATCCTGGAACGTGGCATAGACCAGGTTCATTCTTTTTGTGATAGTATTAATAATTTCAGTGATTTGTTTTAAATTTATATTGGGGAATGCTGGGCTATCAGTGAATTTTTTGGATGTTACCCTGACTTGGGATACTTCTAATAATTGTTTCACAAGTGGAATACATAGGAAGGAGACTTTTGTTAACAGTTATTTGCATTATTTGAGCAACCATCCTGTTTTTATGAAAAATAACATACCAAAGGGTCAGTTTATTCGTGCTTCACAAATGATTTCTGAAGAAGCTGATTTTGATTCAGAAGTCAGCTTTATACAGAATATGTTTTTGGTCAGAGGTTACCCCTCAGATTTACTTGGCAAACTAGCTAATGAAATTAGAACAAGAAGAGCTTTTGATTTTCCACCGATTTTGAAAAATGTTTTTACTACTATTACAAATAAGCCATATGGAGTCACAGGTGTTAACAATTTAAGTTCTAACAACACTAACACAAATAATTTTGGTACTTCTTGTATTTTGGATATGTCTGTTGATGCATTTAACATCAGGTCTATTATTACTAGAAACTGGAACATCTTATGTGGAAATAGCGAATTGATGCAAGTTGTAGGTGATAGACCCAATTTTGTATATAAAAAACTGACTGTTTAAAAAATGTTTACAATTTGACTCCATATATAAAAGTACCCCTGACAACAGCAGATGCTGTAAGGGGATGTATAAATGTGGTTTTTGTTCTTCATGTCATTTTATTTTAGAGGGACCCTACATTGATTTACTGTTTGAACAGGACACTTTCCATTGATGGTGTATACAACTGCAATACTTGTGCCATAGTCTATCTTGCTGTTTGTTCTGTGTGCAATGAATTCTATATAGGCATGTCCACACGACCACTTAGTAAAAGAATTAAAGAACACCATTATTGTATTAGAACTAAGAACATCAACAATGCCTATTTAAACATTCCATTACATGTAGTGGTTTTAAAGCGTTTCTGTTGCTGTTTTGGCACATGTAGTTAGAAATATAAGGGGGTGGGTCCTGTAAAGACAAACTGGAACAAAGAGAAACTATGTGGCAGCTCAGGTTAGGGGCTGAAAAAACCTGGCATTAATGACTCAGTGAATATTAAATGTTTTCTGAAGAATAGAAGACTGAATATTTTAAAATGAACTATATGTTATGCTACTAGATGTGCGCCTTTAAATGACTGTATTCCTTTTGCTAGTGCACTTTAAGTAATTGATTGTTTTATTAAGTAATTATTTTGATTTGATATATAAGGGGATGCTGATGTGTGCATTTTATTTCATTCTGAAGAAGTCTTTTGAGACAAAAGCGATATTAAACTGTGTTTTTCGCTATTGCTGGTGGTTTCCTTCATTGTTTGGTTAGACTGGTGGTTTGGTTTTTATTAACTTTTAGTTCTTTGATACATTGAAACTAACAAACAAATCCTTTCTGTTCCCAGGAATTAATTATTTCTCTGTATATTTTATGTAGCTAGCTCTTTGTAGCTATGAATTGTGTTAAAAGATCAAATCAGATTTTTGAATCTATATTTGCATTAATAATTTTCCTAAACGAGTCAATGCAATAATTAATCATACGAGTTTTAATGAGCTTAGTTATGTTATTTTGCATACTAATACATAATATGTGCCATGGCAAATTGTTTTTATCTGTTATTTTAATTTTTTTTGTAAATCAAATTCGTTTATTGATATTACAGTTAGTAATTATTTCCAATTTGTAGAATAATTTGGACGTATCCAATCTGAGATTGTTTTAGATATTAGATATTGATGCTTTTATATACATTTCTATATCAGGAAAGTTTAATCCTCCCTGTTTCCATGGTCTGATATTTTATTATTTATTTATTTAACATTTATTTTACCAGGATAAGTCCAACTGGACATCATGTGTCCTTTTTCAGTGGAGTCCTGGGGAGAAAAGCTCCAAAGAAATAACAGTGTACATACATGCTTTAGATAACAATAAAACTGGCATACAAGATAAAGAGAAACAATGAAGTACAAAAAACAATTATGTAGAATAAGATACTCAGGAGTAGTACCATTATTTACAATATATACAAAAAGCACATTTCAGGTGAGAGTATAGCGTATGCATTAAAGGCTTCAATGGGTCACATGCATATGGAAAAGTGGGTCTTCAAGGGGGGCGTTTTTGCAGTTGCAGAGAGCATTAGTATTGAGGTGTAATTTAAGAAGGCCTTTGAAGGTGCCTGTGTGACTTTGTAGCCTGAGTTCAGGTGGGAGGGTGTTCCATGCGTTGGCAACATCATGGGAGAATAATGCCTCCCCAGAACTGTTATTGCATGGATTAACTTCAATCAGGTTTTTGATACATGAACATAGCTCCCTTTTAGGGTTGTGAAAGTTTAGCATGTCGGCAAGGACAGGGTACTTCCCAGGATGGAAAAGAATTTGATGGGCTATGATCAGTTGGTGGTAGTGGAGGAGGTTTGGAAATTCTAACCAGTGCAGTTTAGTTAGGGATAGGCAATGGTGGGAATGTGATCTATTATTGGCAGCGAACCTAGCTATTTTATTGTAGCATGTTGAGAGTTTGTTCACTTTGGTTTTGTTAATATTGGTGAGAACTGGAGAGGCGTAAAGTAGTGTTGATAAGAGATAAATTCTGCTATTGTTGTTCTAGTATCGGGTTAGGAATAGTTTGCAACGATATAGGCAAACTAGTTTTTTATTGACTTTAAAGATAGTTTGGGATATGCGCTTGTTGTATTTAAGTTGATGATCAATGGTGATGCCTAAGAGATTAGCCTCAGTTACTGGAGTGATGAGGGTGCCATTGGTACACATGATGGTAAAGGTGGCATTGCAGTGTAGGGTTGGGTGGAATAATTTTGGGGTTTAGTATTAGTTGGTAGTTGTTTAGCCAGTTCTCTACCTCAGTGAAGGATTATTGGGCTTTACTTTGAAGTAATTGGATGTTTGTTGCTGAGCAGATTAGGGTAGTGTCATCCACATACTGCACAATGTTGGCTTTAGTGGTAGCTAGGTGGAGATTATTTGTAAATATGTTGAAGAGAATGGGGCCAAGGACTGAACCTTGTGGGACACCACATGTGACAGGGAGTGGGGGGGATAGGGAGTTGCCCCATTTGACAGATTGTGACCGGTGGTTTAGGTAACTGTTAAACTATTGTAGAGTGGGATCATCAAGGTTGAGTACTGCTAGACAGGTGAGGAGTTTGTTATGGGAAACTGTATCAAATGCCTTAGATAGGTCTAAGAAGGTAGCAGAGACCAGCTTTCCTTGGTTCCTGTGTGAGTTTATGGTATTGGAAAAGTTAATTAGGGCAGTGTTGGTGCTATGGGAAGGTCTGAATCCATGTTGGGTTTTAGTTAGAAGGTTGTTGGTTAGCAGATAAGTAAGGAGTTGGTGGTGGATGCATTTATCTAGAATTTTTGAGAGAGGCGATAGGATTGTATTGGGATGGTAGTTGGAGAGGTCAGTAGATGGACCTCCCTTGTGGAGGGGGATGATATGAGGTTTTCCATAATGAAGGAATAGTATGCAGGGTGATAGATAAGTAGGGAGACAGGGTAGGCAATGGCCTTGGATGCAATTTGTAGATATTTAGCTGGAAGACTGTTGACAGCTAGGGTGGTAGGTTTGAGTTTAGCTAAGAGATTTTGAATGGTAGATGTTGGTACTGGGGTGAGTGTGAAAGGGGTGGAGTTAGTCTGGTAGGTTAAGGGTTGAGGTTGGGTTGTGGGTGACATTACACTTACTAGGTTCAGTACTGAAGAGGTAAAGTAGTTATTGAAACTAGAGGCTATATGTGAATCAATACCTTTGATATCTGGGGGTGGTGTGGTGACTTTTCCAGGTTGCCGGATGTTGTTCACTGCAGCCCAGAATTTCTGTGAGTTATTGTTATGTTTCCTTTGTAGGTAAATATAGTGGTTTATCTTGTCCAACCTGACCTGTTTTTTTGCTTTATTTCTGAGCTCAGCAAAGCTTTGTCTAGTTTCAGGAGTTTTGTATTTTTGTCAAGTTAACCAAGCTTTGTCTCCAGTCTTGAGAAAGATTTTTGTGGCTTTGTTTAACCAGGGAGCAGGATTACTTTGCAATCTTATTGCTTTCAGTGGGGCTAGTTGGTTTAAAATCCCTAGGAATTTGGCATTAAAGTATTCCACTGCATTATCTAGGGGAAGGGTTTTTATAGGAGCCCAGTCATAGGATTTTAGGGCTTCTGAGAATTGTACTGGGGAGAAGTTTTTGTGGAAGCAGATTTGTAAGAGAGTGGGGGTGTTGGTAGATTTTAGTTTGTGCCGAAGGAGAAAGGTTGGGTTATGGTTACTGAGGGAATCAGGTAGTATCCCAGATAGGGGGTCAGTATTGGGCTGGTTAGTCAGGATCCAGTCTAAGGTGGATTCACGTTTGGTGGTTTTGTCAGTTCTTGTGGGTGAGTGTATGAGTTGTACGAAATTATATAGGTTTATGTGGTTGGTGGCTATGGGTGAGTGTATGGTGTTCCAGTCTATGTTGACTTCACCTAGGAGTACAGTTTCTTGGGACAGGGAATGGGAAGCCCAGTGGAGTATAGATTCTAGTGTCTTAATGTTGTCTCCTGGTGGTATATAAATGCTGAGTAGGTTTAGTTGTTTGTATTGATTTAGTAGGATTTTGGTGAATAGGGTCTTGGCAGTGTTGAAATCTGGGGTTTCTATTTGAAGTAGCTGAACTTTTAAATTGGATTTGTAAAGAAGGGCAATGCCACCACCTTTTCTGTGAGGTCTGTCTACTCTTAATATATTGAAACCAGGTGGAGTTATGAAGTTATCTTTAATGTGGGGATTAAGCATTGATTCTGTAATCACTATAATATCTGGGTTATATACAGAGATGGTTCCATGTAACTGTTCTATTTTATTTATGATACTGCGAATGTTTAGGTTTAGTATGAGTATATCAGTGGATTTGTGTTTAAATGGGAGATTGGGGTGAGGTGTGGTATGGGTGTTGTTTTTTGGGCCAGGGTTGGTGTGAATATCACCTCTTAGTAGTAGTTGAGCTGCAATGCTGGTGATGGTTTTAAGGTAGAATATAGTTAGAAAGTGGTATTTGAGGCTAAGGTGTTTTTTAGATTGTGAGGTATAATGGATAGGAGAGGTGAGTTGTAAGATTAAAGGGTAATAGATAATTAGTTGTGTGTTTGCAGGTATGGAGGGATTGTTTGTGGTGTATGGTAGGGTGGGTGATTTGATACAGTACATGGTGTTAAGTGGGTGTAGATAAGTGGTAATGATGGAGATAAAGTAAAGACAGATGGATAGAGAAGGCAAGAGTAATGGGATGATATGGTTGTGGGAGAGTGGTGCTGGTAACATGGTAATTGAGTTCTCTGTGTTAGTGGGCTGTGGATGGTTGTAGAAGGAGAGGAGTTATATGAAGTTTTGTGGTTAGAGGGCTGTGGATGGTTGTAGTAGGAGAGGAGTTATATGAAGTTTTGTGGTTAGAGGGCTGTGGATGGTTGTAGAAGGAGAGGAGTTATATGAAGTTTTGTGGTTAGAGGGCTGTGGATGGTTGTAGAAGGAGAGGAGTTATATGAAGTTTTGTGGTTAGAGGGCTGTGGATGGTTGTAGAAGGAGAGGAGTTATATGAAGTTTTGTGGTTAGAGGGCTGTGGATGGTTGTAGAAGGAGAGGAGTTATATGAAGTTTTGTGGTTAGAGGGATGTGGATGGTTGTAGAAGGAGAGGAGTTATATGAAGTTATGTGGTTAGAATAGAGGGTGTTTGGGGTTTGATGGAGTGAGAGTGTGATTTAATTTTAATTACATGCAGTATAAACCAAATATTTTAAGTTATACAATAACAACGTCAGGCAGAATACAATTAAAATAAATATTTCAATGTTAAAACAGATAAGATAATAAATGTATACAGTAGTAGGGTTTCTTATACTATTGATATTCTATTCAGATATAGTTAAATAACTAACTTATACAACATATAAAACAGATGTTGTTGCCCTTCGGTTTATTTCTTACTTGTGCGGTCAGGAATCCTGTTTGTTGCCTTTGTATAGCATATAAGAAGTGCAGCATGCCTAGGGTACGCTTCCCCCAGAGATTAGCGTCACTGCTGTCCAGTAACTGATGGCAGCTGTGAAAATCTATCAGACTGGCCTGCTTGGGTCACCAGAGAAAAAACAGTCTCTGGGGACAAAAGAGTCCTTATGACCAGTGCTAGATTTCAGCAAAGTCCCTTCCCAGTCCGTCGTTCATAAAACTGCTAAATCCAGCAAACTAGTATTTTCTTAAAGCAAGCACACTTCTTCGCTTCCTGGCCTCTTCCTGCTCCGTTGTATAGATTCACACCATCCGCTGCTCTCTCTGATGTATTAAGGCTATTATGGTTCTTTTGGGAAACCATAAAAATTTTATTAGGCATGAGTTTATTTTTTTGAGTATATTCCTTTCTGGTAACAGTTGTATTGCCAAAGCTATACATAAAATCTTGGGTAGTAAAAACATTTTTATTAATTGTAGTCTATCTTCAAATGTTATTATTATTTTGTTCCACTTTTCTACAGCAATTTTAATTGTATTGATGATATTATTGTAGTTTTTTTAGACTAATTGATTATTATCCTTGCATTACTCAATTCCTAGATACTTTAAGGTAGATTCTTTTTTCCCTATAATGTGATTCCCCTTCATCTGCAACTCTTTTTTAATTAAAAATAAAAATTTTGATTTTGATTTATTAAAATGGAGTCCTGAGGTCCTGTAAAATGTGTCAATTAAAATATCTAATTCTTGTAATGTCTCTTTTGTATTGGATAATGTTAATAATATGTCATCAGCAAAGAGCATTACTTTAGATTTGTATTGTTCATAAACATCTTACTCCTTTGATTTTTGTATTGTTACATATTGAATCTGCCAATATTTCATTAGCCAAAGCAAATAGAATAGGTGACATGGGACATCCTTGTTTAGTACCCTTTGTTATATGTATAGATTCAGACGTGAAAGGACCTAGCTTAACATTCACTAAATTATTTGTATATATATATATATATATATATATATATATATATATATATATATATATATATTCTTTAGTAGATGAACAAAGGAATGAGGGAATTCAAATAACACCAGAATTTTGAATAAATAGTAACAATTGAGGGAATCAAAGGCTTCTCTATATCTAAACTAATTGTCACCAGTTACTATTTACATACCGGATCGGTCAAGGCCCGGGTTAACAACGACCGCCACCAGTACTGTTAGCCAACAGGGTGCTGGCAGAAATTGGGCTACTGTTGGCCGAAGGAGGAGAAGAGGTGGAAGGCATATGGCCAAAGGCAGGAGGAGAAGAGAAAGGCTAGGACTGTGGTAGTGAGGGTCGGAACTTTGAATGTTGGTAGTATGACTGGTATAGGGAGAGAGCTAGCAGATATGATGGACAGAAGGAAGGTTGGTATATTGTGTGTGCAAGAGACCAGATGGAAGTGGAGTAAGGCTAGGTGTATCAGCGGTGGGTTCAAATTGTTTTATCATGGTGTGGATGGGAGGAGAAATGGCGTAGGAGTTATTCTGAAGGAACAGTATACAAAAAGTGCTTTGGAGGTGAAAAGAGTGTCGGATAGAGCGATGTTTATGAAGATGGAAATTGATGGTGTAATGATGAATGTTGTTAGTGCATATTGCTCCACAAGTTGGGTGTGCAATGGATGAGGAAGAAAAATTTTGGAGTGAATTGGATGAAGTGGTGATGACTGTACCCAAGGGTGAGAGAGTGGTGATTGGAGCAGATTTCAATGGGCATGTTGGTGAAGGGAACAGAGGGGATGAGGAAGTGATGGGTAGGTATGGTGTTAAGCAAAGGAATACAGAAGGTCAGATGGTAGTGGATTTTGCGAAAAGGATGGACATGGCTATGTTGAATATGTATTTTAACAAGAGGGAGGAGCATAGGGTGACATACAAGAGTGGAGGAAGATACACACAGGTCGACTATATCTTATGTAGGATGGCCAGTTTGAAGGAGATTGGAGACTGTAAAGTGGTGACCAGAGAAAGTGTAGTTAGGCAGCATAGGATGGTGGTTTGTAGGATGACGTTGGTGATCAAGAAGAGGAGGAGGAGTGTGAGGGCAGCACCAAGGATCAAATTGTGGAAATTGAAAAAGGGTAATTGTGAGGTGGAGTTCAGGGATGAGTTAAGGCAGGCAGTGGGTGGCAGTGAAGAGTTACCAAATAGCTGGGTAAATACAGCAGAGATAGTAAGGGAGATGGCTAGAAAGGTGCTTGGTATCACATCTGGACAGAGGAAGGATGACAAGGAGACATGGTTGTGGAATGAGGAAGTACAGGTGAGTATACAAAGAGGTTGGCAAAGAAGAAGTGGGATTGTCAGAGAGATGAAGAAAGTAGACAGGAGTATAAGGAGATGAGGTGCATGGCAAAGAGAGAGGTGGCGAAGGCTAAGGATAAGGCATATGAAGAGTTGTATGAAAGGTTGGACACTAAGGAGGGAGTAAAGGACCTGTACTGATTGGCTAGCCAGAGGGACCGAGCTAGGAAATATGTGCAGCAGGTAAAGGTGATAAAGGATAATAAGGGAAACATACTCACAAGTGAGGAGTGTGTGTTGAGGACATGGAAAGAGTACTTTGAGGGGTTGATGAATGAAGAGAATGAGAGGGAGAGAAGGTTAGATGATGTAGGGATAGTGAATCATGAAGTGCAATGGATTAGCAAGGAGGAAGTAAGGATAGCCATGAAAAGAATGAAGAATGGAAAGGCTGTTGGCCCAGATGACATACCTGTGGAAGCATGAAGGTGTTTAGGTGAAATGGCAGTGGAGTTTTTTAACCAGATTGTTTAATGAAATCTTGGAAAGTGAGATGATGCCTGAGGAATGGAGAGAAAGTGTTTTGGTATTGATTTTTAAGAATAAGGGTGATGTGCAGAGCTGTAGTAACTACAGAGGGATTAAATTGATCAGTCACAGCATGAAGTTATGGGAAAGAGTAGTCGAAGCAAGGTTAAGAAGGGATGTGATGTTTAGTGATCAGCAGTATGGTTTCATGCCGGGAAAGAGCACTACAGATGCATTGCATTGTGTGTTTGTAGACTTAGAGAAAGCATATGACAGGGTGCCTAGAGAGGAGTTGTGGTATTGTATGAGGAAGTCAGGAGTGTCAGAAAAGTATGTAAGAGTGGTACAAGATATGTACGAGGGTAGTGTGACAGCGGTGAGGTCTGCAGTGGGAGTGACGGATGCGTTTAAGATGGAGGTGGGGTTACATCAAGGATCAGCTCTGAGCCCTTTCTTATTTGCAATGATGATGGACAGGTTGACAGACGAGATCAGACAGGAGTCCCCGTGGACTATGATGTTTGCAGATGACATTGTGATCTGTAGTGAGAGTAGGGAACAGGTGGAGGAGACCCTGGAGAGATGGAGATATGCACTAGAGAGAAGAGGAATGAAGGTCAGCAGGACTAAGACAGAATATATGTGTGTGAATGACAGGGAGGATAGAGGAATGGTGAGGATGCAAGGACTAGGTGTGGCGAAGGTGGATGAGTTTAAATACTTGGGGTCAATAGTTCAGAGTAACAGTGAGTGTGGAAGACAGGTAAAGAAGAGAGTACAGGCAGGATGGAGTGGGTGGAGAAGAGTGTCAGGAGTGATTTGTGACAGACGAGAACCTGTAAGAGTGAAAGGGAAGGTCTACAAGAGGGTAGTGAGACCAGCTATGTTATATGTATTGGAGACAGTGGCATTAACAAAAAGGCAGGAGTTTGAGCTGGATGTGGCAGAATTAAAGATGTTAAGATTTGCACTGGGTGTGACGAGGGTGGACAGGATTAGGAATAAGTATATTAGAGGGTCAGCCCAGGTTGGAAGGTTTGAAGACAAAGCCAGAGAGGCAAGATTACGTTGGTTTGGACATGTGCTGAGGAGGGATGCTGAGTATATTGGCAAAAAGATTCCAAGGATGAAGCTATCAGGTAAAAGGAAAAGAGGAAGGCCTAAGTTAAGGTTTATGGATGTGGTGAGAGAGGACATGCAGATGGTTGGTGTGACAGAGCAAGATGCAGAGGACAGGAAGAAATGGAAACAGGTGATCTGTTGTGGCGACCCCTAACGGGAATCAGCCGAAAGAAGATGATGATGATGATTAACATAATCTTTAAGAGAAATTATCCTTTTAACATTGTCATGTGTGTGTCTATAATATATAAATCCACAATGATCATTATTTATTGTTTTGGATAGTGGTATTTTCATTATGTTGGTTAATATTGTCACAAATATCTTCTAGTCATTATTTATTAATGATATAGGTCTATATGAGGTACAGAGGTTTGTGTATTTGTTTTCCTTTAGGACTGGTGTGATTAAGGAATATCTCCAAAAGGGTGGTATTAAAGCTTGTGAATGAATTTCTAATAGAGTTTTATGGAAGCAGGATAGTATCTTTGAAGAAAATAAATTATATATTTCCATAATTATGACATCTATACCTGGAGATTTATTATTTTTACCCTATTTTATTGTATCTGTAATTTCTTTGTAGGATATGGGTGCTTGCAGATCTAGTTTTAATTTTTCGGATTTTTTTATATTAGAACATTTTCTTCTAGATTTAATTGATTGATATGTATATTTTCTTTAAGGAAATGTTCCATATACTGATTTCTATAGGCATCAAGGTTGTCACCTATATCAGAGACATTTTCCCCTTTCTTTTCATGGAAGATAATTTTAATGTTATTAGCTTTTGATTGTATTTTGATTCTTGTGTATAAATTATGTAGATATTTGGGAGAAGTGGCCAAGGTATTAATTTTTAGTTTTTCTAAAGCTAAACACATTTTATGTGCTAGAATTTCATTGTATTTATTGTTTAATTCTTCTACTTTCTTTTTCATCTACAAATGATTTTGATTTTTTTCAGCTTTTACTGACAAAAGTTTGGAATGTAGATCTAATAATTCAGAATCCGATTCTCTGATTTTTTTTTATACCAAGTTACGGTTTTGTCATATATGTAAGCTTTTAATGAGTCCTATATCATTATTTTATTTATCTCTGTGGTGTAATTAATATCTAAGAAGAACTGTAATTCAGAAAATAACCAGGATTTGAACTCTTTAATTTTAGCTATATATGCTGGAATTCTGGAGTTAAAGATTAATAGTTTGTACCCATTTTGAAGTTTTAGTATCAATGAATTGCGGTCTGAAAAGTGGCAAGGAGTGATTGAGAAATTAATGATTTTAGAGTGTAAGTCATGGGCAGCAAATATATTGTCTATTCTAGTTTGGGTATTAAATCTGTGATCTTGATGGGAACATCATAAAGATTTATCTTTTTTTTAATTTGAAAGTATCTACAATATGAAATGATTCTACCCACTTGTTTAAAGCTTTTGATACAGCAGTTGTACGCAACAGTCTTTTATTTGTAGTTTCAGAAATATCAGATATACAGTCAAAATCTCTTCCTAATATTAAGTTGCCTTTGTAATTATTGGAAATGAAATCCAAGTGTTTTTTAACAGTTCCTGATCCAATGCCTGGGAACCAGTATAGATTGGATAGGGTCCATATTCTATTATGTTTAACTATTACTAATGCCATAAGGTCTTCTTTATCTTCATACTTATAAATGATTTCTAGGTTAATCACATTTTTTTCCATAAAATTGTTACCCCCTTTTGTCTTTGTCTTATAAGTGGATTGTACCAATATCATATATTCCTTAGGATTCCATTTGTAATTGTCATTTGTTTTGAAATGAGTTTCTTGAAGGAAGACAACTTGTGCTTTTTTCACTTTTAAATATTTCAGAAGATTTGATCTCTTACTAAGATTGTTTAAGCCACTGGTATTTAAAGATAATAAAGTTAAATCCATCTTAGGTTATTTAGACTATGTATTTTTTTGTTTTATTGGGGCTATTAAATATTTTCCTCTGATAACCATAAAGTATATGTTTGAGCTTTTAAAGGAAATTATCGGTTTTATACTTTGAGTTTTTACCAATAAAGTTTTGGTCAGGCATACTAAAAATGTTTTTGTGAAATAAATTTAAATTAATAAATGTTAACAAAATTAAGATCCACACTAGCCATAGAATGAACATCATTCCTAATCTGATGGATAAACCTAAGTCTATCAGATTATCACTCATACCTTGACAATCGAGAACATCTGAGCTCCATAAATTGAATTATCATATGGAGAATATTTGTAATATTAATAAGCAACATTTATATTATTTTGAACAGCTATAGTACTATTGTAGATTAGACAGAATTCTAATACAGTATAAATGTCTATTTATTGTATAAGCAATTAATATTTACACGAAAGATAGATGACAAGTAATTCAATCATAGTAAAGTAGGATGTATCATATATAAAACCTCAGTAAAAGATTATAGCACACAGTTATTTATCATATTCACCCTTATTGATGAAGTCTTTCAAAACTTATTACTTAATATAAATAGATGGTAATAATATTTATGCCTGATGTTTATAATACAATGCATTTTTTTGGGTATATCAGAAGTTATATTTCATTGTTTGCCAGCATTTAAGTAATCACTTTGTTGCTAACTTACTTAAAGCATCAAGTTTATTTTATGTAAACATTGATGAAAGTTAGTGCATTTTAATTATCAGTGCATCCCTCTTCCCCCCATTTCCTACACATAAGGATTTTCATATCTGTCATTTCATATTAAAAATCAGTGAAATTATAGGTTAAAAACAACAAATTCACTTATTGTGATTAATGATTGCAAGTTCCCTTTCCATATTCATACATTGCCATTTTATGGCATATACTGAACGTTTTTAGATTTAAATGGCAACATTCTGTTTTGTATAATTAGCTAAGATTAAACTGAGTGATTATTGTCAATTTAATACTATTTGTTCAGAATGTGATTGTTGCATTCTGTGACATTCCTAGTTCAGGCTTCTATTGTTTCTCTTGAACAACTTTGGTAGTTTGATGTCATGTATAAAACATTAGTTACCTTGGTAACAGCTAAAGTATTATGTATGGTCAAAGATGTGTTACAAAACCACAATTCAAGTTAAAGCAATTATATGACTTGTTATGCACATTTACTTATATGAGAAAATCATCATGCTTCCCCTTGATGTTCAATATAGTGTATGTCTTTTATGACAAGTTAAAAGAGTAGTGTTATTATACTCAAGCCCATGTTATTAAACTGTGTTTATTATCAATTTAATACTATTTGTTCAGAATATGATTGTTACATTCTGTGACATTTCAAGTTCAGGCTTCTATTGTTTCTCTTGAACAACTTTTGTCAGTTTGATGTCATGCATAAAACATTGGTTATGTTGGTAACTGCTTAAGTATTATATATGGTCAAGATGGGTTACAAAAACTACAATTCAAGTTAAAGCAATTACATGACTTGTTATGCATATTTACTTATATAAGAAAATCCTCATGCATCTCCTTGATGTTCAATGTAGTGTATGTCATTTATGACAATTTAAGACAGTAGTGTTGTTATACAGAAGCCAATATTATTAAATCTTGTCTTTAATATCTAATTTCAGCAGACTGGTTCAGCTTATATGATAATTCTATATTTTATGTCTAGATTTACTAAAATCATGCATTGCATAACTATTGTTTGTGTGTTTTTTTTTTTGGCTGTTGCTTAGTTATTTGAGAGGCCACAAGCT
Organism: Protopterus annectens; assembly: GCF_019279795.1. Lineage (NCBI taxonomy): Eukaryota > Metazoa > Chordata > Ceratodontiformes > Protopteridae > Protopterus > Protopterus annectens. Next base: position 1,488,235,408 of record NC_056737.1, on the reverse strand, counting down.
GTAATGTTTATTCTTATTATTAGCTCCTTCCAAACATGTGTATACAGTCCATAGACTTTAAATTATGAGACCCTTCTTGTTTCTTATTTGTTATAAGTATATTTTCATCCTTACATACACATATCAGTACTTCAAGCACTGGCAACAATGCCCATCCAGTCTTGCAAGAATACCACTCATTAATTCATGTGGTGAGTTTCCAGGCTGTTCTTAAAATATCCAAACCGATATTTGTCCTGTTCCATTTTACCAGCATGTTCCATGCAGGTTTATGAAGATGGAAATTGATGGTGTAATGATGAATGTTGTTAGTGCATATTGCTCCACAAGTTGGGTGTGCAATGGATGAGAAAGAAAAATTTTGGAGTGAATTGGATGAAGTGGTGATGACTGTACCCAAGGGTGAGAGAGTGGTGATTGGAGCAGATTCCAATGGGCATGTTGGTGAAGGGAACAGAGGGGATGAGGAAGTGATGGGTAGGTATGGTGTTAAACAAAGGAATACAGAAGGTCAGATGGTAGTGGATTTTGCGAAAAGGATGTACATGGCTGTGTTGAATACATATTTTAACAAGAGGGAGGAGCATAGGGTGACATACAAGAGTGGAGGAAGATGCACACAGGTGGATTATATCTTATGTAGGATGGCCAGTTTGAAGGAGATTGGAGACTGTAAAGTGGTGACCGGAGAAAGTGTAGTTAGGCAGCATAGGATGGTGGTTTGTAGGATGACGTTGGTGATCAAGAAGAGGAGGAGGAGTGTGAGGGCAGCACCAAGGATCAAATTGTGGAAATTGAAAAAGGGTAATTGTGATGTGGAGTTCAGGGATGAGTTAAGGCAGGCAGTGGGTGGCAGTGAAGAGTTACCAAATAGCTGGGTAACTACAGCAGAGCTAGTAAGGGAGACGGCTAGAAAGGTGCTTGGTATCACATCTGGACAGAGGAAGGACGACAAGGAGACACGGTGGTGGAATGAGGAAGTACAGGAGAGTATACAGAGAAAGAGGTTGGCAAAGAAGAAGTGGGATTGTCAGAGAGATGAAGAAAGTAGACAGGAGTATAAGGAGATGAGGTGCATGGCAAAGAGAGAGGTGGTGGAGGCTAACGATAAGGCATATGAAGAGTTGTATGAAAGGCTGGACACTAAGGAGGGAGTAAAGGACCTGTACTGATTGGCTAGCCAGAGGGACTGAGCTAGGAAATATGTGCAGCAGGTAAAGGTGATAAAGGATAATGAGGGAAACATACTCACAAGCGAGGAGTGTGTGTTGAGGAGATGGAAAGAGTACTTTGAGGGGTTGATGAATGAAGAGAATGAGAGGGAGAGAAGGTTAGATGATGTAGGGATAGTGAATCATGAAGTGCAATGGATTAGCAAGGAGGAAGTAAGGATAGCTATGAAAAGAATGAAGAATAGAAAGGCTGTTGGCCCAGATGACATACCTGTGGAAGCATGAAGGTGTTTAGGTGAAATGGCAGTGGAGTTTTTAACCAGATTGTTTAATGAAATCTTGGAAAGTGAGAGGATGCCTGAGGAATGGAGAAAAAGTGTTTTGGTATCGATTTTTAAGAATAAGGGTGATGTGCAGAGCTGTAGTAACTACAGAGGGATTAAATCGATGAGTCACAGCATGAAGTTATGGGAAAGAGTAGTGGAAGCAAGGTTAAGAAGGGATGTGATGATTAGTGATCAGCAGTATGGTTTCATGCCGGGAAAGAGCACTACAGATGCGATCTTTGCTCTGAGAGTGTTGATGGAGAAGTACAGAGAATGTCAGAAGGGGTTGCATTGTGTGTTTGTAGACTTAGAGAAAGCATATGACAGGCTGCCTAGAGAGGAGTTGTTTTCCTTTAGGACTGGTGTGATTAAGGAATATTTCCAAGAGGGTGGTATTAAAGCTTGTGAATGAATTTCTAATAGAGTTTTATGGAAGAAGGATAGTATCTTTGAAGAAAAAAATATATATATTTCCATAATTATGGCATCTATACCTGGAGATTTATTATTTTTACCCTCTTTTATTGTATCTGTAATTTATTTGTAGGATATGGGTGCTTGCAGATCTAGTTTTAATTTTTCAGATTTTTTTTATATTAGAACATTTTCTTCTAGATTTAATTGATTGATATGTATATTTTCTTTAAGGAAATGTTCCATATACTGATTTCTATAGGCATCAAGGATGTCACCTATATCAGAGACATTTTCCCCTTTCTTTTCATGGAAGATAATTTTAATGTTATTAGCTTTTGATTGTATTTTGATTCTTGTGGATAAATTATGTAGATATTTGGGAGAAGTGGCCAAGGTATTAATTTTTAGTTTTTATAAAGCTAAACACATTTTATGTGCTAGAATTTCATTGTATTTATTGTTTAATTCTTCTACTTTCTTTTTCATCTCCAAATGATTTTGATTTTTTTCAGCTTTTACTGACAAAAGTTTGGAATGTAGATCTAATAATTCAGAATCCGATTCTCTGATTTTTTTTTTTTTATACCAAGTTACGGTTTTGCCATATATGTAAGCTTTTAATGAGTCCTATATCATTATTTTATTTATCTCTGTGGTGTAACTAATATCTAAGAACTATAATTCAGAAAATAACCAGGATTTCAACTCTTTAATTTTAGCTATATATGCTGGAATTCTGGAGTTAAAGATTAATAGTTTGTACCCATTTTGAAGTTTTAGTATCAATGAATTGTGGTCTGAAAAGTGGCAAGGAGTGATTGAGAAATTAATGATTTTAGAGTGTAAGTCATGGGCAGCAAATATATTGTCTATTCTAGTTTGGGTATTAAATCTGTGATCTTGATGAGAAAATAATAAAGATTTATCTTTTTTAAATTTGAAAGTATCTACAGTATGAAATGATTCTACCCACTTGTTTAAAGCTTTTGATACAGCAGTTGTACGCAACGGTCTTTTATTTGTAGTTTCAGAAATATCAGATATACAGTTAAAATCTCTTCCTAATATTAAGTTGCCTTTGTAATTATTGGAAATGAAATCCAAGTATTTTTTAACAGTTCCTGATCCAATGCCTGGGAACCAGTATAGATTGGCTAGGGTCCATATTCTATTATGTTTAACTATTACTAATGCCATAAGGTCTTCTTTATCTTCATACTTATAAATGATTTCTAGGTTAATCACATTTTTTTTCCATAAAATTGTTACCCCCTTTTGTCTTTGTCTTATAAGTGGATTGTGCCAATATCATATACTCCTTAGGATTCCATTTGTAATTGTCATTTGTTTTGAAATGAGTTTCTTGAAGGAAGACAACTTGTGCTTTTTTCACTTTTAAATATTTCAGAAGATTTGATCTCTTGCTAAGATTGTTTAAGCCACTGGTATTTAAAGATAATAAAGTTAAATCCATCTTAGGTTATTTAGACTATGTATTTTTTGTTTTATTGCGGCTATTAAATATTTTCCTCTGATAACTATAAAGTATATGTTTGAGCTTTTAAAGGAAATTATCGGTTTTATACTTTGAGTTTTTACCAATAAAGTTTTGGTCAGGCATACTAAAAATGTTTTTGTGAAATAAATTTAAATTAATAAATGTTAACAAAATTAAGATCCACACTAGCCATAGAATGAACATCATTCCTAATCTGATGGATAATCCTAAGTCTATCAGATTATCAGTCATACCTTGACAATCGAGAACATCTGAACTCCATAAATTGAATTATCATATGGAGAATATTTGTAATATTAATAAGCAACATTTATATTATTTTGAACAGATATAGTACTATTGTAGATTAGACAGAATTCTAATACAGTATAAATGTCTATTTATTGTATAAGCAATTAATATTTACACGAAAGATAGATGACAAGCAATTCAATCATAGTAAAGTAGGATGTATCATATATAAAACCTCAGTAAAAGATTATAGCACACAGTTATTTACGATATTCACCCTTATTGATGAAGTCTTTCAAAACTTATTACTTAATATAAATAGATGGTAATAATATTTATGCCTAATGTTTATAATACAATGCACTTTTTTGGGTATATCAGAAGCTATATTTCATTGTTTGAAAGCATTTAAGTAATCACTTTGTTGCTAACTTACTTAAAGCATCAAGTTTGTTTTATGTAAACATTGATGAAAGTTAGTGCATTTTAATTATCAGTGCATCCCTCTTCCCCCCATTTCCTACACATAAGGATTCTCATATCTGTCATTTCTTATTATAAATGAGTGAAATTATAGGTTAAAAACAATAAATTCACTTATTGTGATTAATGATTACAAGTTCCCTTTCCATATTCATAAATTGCCATTGTATGGCATATACTGAATGTTTTTAGATTTAAATGGCAACATTCTATTTTGTATAATTAGCTAAGATTAAACTGAGTGATTATTGTCAATTTAATACTATTTGTTCAGAATGTGATTGTTACATTCTGTGACATTCCTAGTTCAGGCTTCTATTGTTTCTCTTGAACAACTTTGTCAGTTTGATGTCATGTATAAAACATTAGTTACCTTGGTAACAGCTTAAGTATTATGTATGATCAAAGATGTGTTACAAAACCACAGTTCAAGTTAAAGCAATTATATGACTTGTTATGCACATTTACTTATATGAGAAAATCATCATGCTTCCCCTTGATGTTCAATATAGTGTATGTCTTTTATGACAAGTTAAAAGAGTAGGATTATTATACTCAAGCCCATGTTATTAAACTGTGTTTATTATCAATTTAATACTATTCGTTCAGAATATGATTGTTACATTCTGTGACATTTCAAGTTCAGGCTTCTATTGTTTCTCTTGAACAACTTTGTCAGTTTGATGTCATGCATAAAACATTGGTTATGTTGGTAACTGCTTAAGTATTATACATGGTCAAGATGGGTTACAAAAACTACAATTCTAGTTAAAGCAATTACATGACTTGTTATGCATATTTACATATATAAGAAAATCCTCATGCATCTCCTTGCTGGTATGAATCGTTTGTTTTTAATGTTTCATAATTTTATTGAGGAATTAAGCTAGGCAACACTCCCTCATGCAGCAGTATCAGAACAATCATGCAGATGAGCCATTCAGCTCATGTTTACCCATCTCTAAAAGCTTTCACCACTGAAGACTGACCATGACAGCATTAAATTGGTTTGGCAAAATATTATGTTTCCTTATTGTTGAATCCTGTGTGTAACAACTTCAGTTAAATTTGCACAACAAAATGTGATTGCATGCTTTCAACTTGTTTAATTAGCTTATCAAAATACTGAGTCATGTGTGGTCATCTTTTCTGATCTCTCGGCCTAGCATCCAAGAAGCTACCACTGTTGCCTGTTACCCAGCACAGTAAAAAATGCCTGGTCAGCTAATTAGTTTATTGTAAGCTTGTCCTCTACTACAGTATTTAAAACTATATCTTAGTACTGTTACCAGAAGCATTGTATGTAGCAACAGTTGTATGTTCCTGGAAGTAAAGAATGATGAGGTGGCAGTGAGATTTAAAAGCACTGAACAGCATGAAAAAACATATTATACATAATTTGGAGACAGTGCACATAACATTTAATTCAAGGAGAAGTGTTATTGTTATGCACTGCTGACTTGGCTACTTAGGTGTTTCTGACTACAACTTGAACATTATTTTCCCTAGCAACATATTCTATCTACTTATATCTAATTGGATAGCAGAACTACAGGCTGACAAGTCACCTGGGTTGAACTGTATGCTTCCTATTAAGCTGATTTTGAAAGGGAGGAGACCTTATTGTTGATTGGCTGTTGGTTTTGTTTATAGGTGATTGTCTTACAGTGAATGGATGGATCTGATGAAGGGGGTGTACCTGAAAGTGCTTGTCCATTTTAAATTTTTATGTGCTTATTATCTTTTTATTTCATTAAAGTTTTTTTTTTTGGTTTATGTACAGCACAGTGATGGTCTATGAGATTTTTTTAGCAGTTGTATCGTTTACTTATCACAGTGGACCTTTAGTCTTTCTAGGTCTTATTTGTACTGTTAGTTTGATATTTACAGTTATATACAAGTAATTCATGAATATTCAACATTTTCAGACTTTCAATTTCCCCCACTCATTTTTCCACAACCAAAATCATATTTTTTTCAAAATTTTGGAGAATATCCATTTCCCATTGTATTTTCATTCTGGATGATCCACATTACACAAAAAACATTTTCATCCAATCTAGCTATAGCATTTTGTTTCATATTTCATAATATCCATATTCTATCATGTCCATATTTATACATTTAACATTGTTCAATCCTTTTAAACATTCTTTGACACATACATCTTCCCACAATTAATATACCCTTTTACATTTAAAAAAAACATGTTCAATAATCTCTAATTTCCCACAAAATATGCAGATTCTATCTTTTATTGTTTTGTTTGGTATATTTACTTTTACTGGAAGCCTATTTATAGACAACCTCTACAAAAAAAATCTGTACATTCCACAAATTTTTGGTATCTTTTCATTCTCGTTTTTATTGCCTACACTTTGTTATCTCCTAAATGCTTCCAAGGGTAAATATAATAAAAAGTTCCCATTATATTTTAATACCCTATTTTCTTATTCTTTTCTATGTTTCCTAAATCAGTCTTCCACTGTAAAATTTTCTTTTGAAATAGTTTCATTTCCATATAAGCAATTTCCTTAATTCTTTTTACAAATTTCCCAATTCGATTTATATTTTTTATTTACAATCCTTATTAACAATTTTCCTTTGTTCTGCACTTTATACAAGTTTAATGAGACTATATATATAATTGGGTGCGCTAGACCTCCTTCCTTATTGGTAGCAAAGAATTCCTTTTTTAATAGGGTTCAGTCTAGATTCCTATATGAATGTAAATAACACATTCAACATGTGTATTTCCAAGGTGATTAGTTTGTGGTTGGATCTAACCAGGGAGGAGTTAACTATTGGTGTAGAGCAATGGTTGCCCATGTTAGTAATGACCAGGTCAAGGATGTTGCAACCTCCAGTGGGGGTAAGAACGAGCAGGTCCAGGGCATTGGAATTAATGAATTCCAAGAAATGGGCAAGTGTATTGGTACATGAGTGGTTTTCCCAGTTAATGGAGGGGTGGTTGAAGTCACCTAGTATGAGAGTGTTAGACTGGACCCTAATATTCTTCAGGGTGCTAAGAAATGTGGAGTGTGAGTCTTGGGAGATGGTTGGGGACCTATAGCAGGCTACGACCTGAAACGCTGTCTTACCCAATGTTAGCTGCACCTGAAGTATCTCTGATGCATTACGTTGGGCTACCAGTCTGGAGGTGTGCATATCCTTTATGAATATGGAAACACCACCGCCTTTCGAGCTTTGGTACAAGTTCTGGGGCCAAAAGGTTTAGAATGAGTTATAGCCTGGCAGTGCATGGGTGCTTTCTGCTGCTTTAATCCAGGTCTCTGTTACAGCACAAATATCGATTTTCTCCATTTTGAGGAGTGCTTCGAGTGAGTGCATTTTGAGATTTCAACTTCTAGCATTGAGCAGCATGACCCTCAGATTGCATTTGTTTGTAGCTGTTATGGTGGTAAATTGGTCTTTGGAACACCGCCTAAAAATGCACTATAGGGATGACAAGAGCCTTGGCCAGTATCCAGAAGCCTAGGGTTGACAGATGCAGGCCATCTCTGGCAAAGCATCAAGGTCTGTCAATCATGTCATCCTAGGCAGACAGATACTGGATCCCCTTAAAATGACACCAGAAACTTAGCCAATTGTTGAAATCAATCATTTTCTGCTTGTAATGTGGTATCATTCTGGGTGATGGTAGGATGCTGCTAAGAGCTATGGTCATTCCCACCTGGGCTACATAATCCGAGAACTCCTCCATGTCTCTTTTCATGTAGTCCAGGGAGGTACATCTCAGGTTATTCACATCCACATGTACAATGACAGAGTCATATTTGTAACTGATGTTGAGGGACCCGAGTTGGTGCATTATGTGGTATCCCGGGACTTGACAGGAAGCTGACTGTTACTTTCTCTTTATTCAGCCTAGTGACTGGGACATCAGTGTGCCTCACTATCGATTCACCTGTGACTTGTGTATTGGGCATGCTGTTTTGCCTCAGGGGCTTTGGTTGAGTGGCACACTGTTTAGGAGAGTTATGTGTCTCGTGATTAGTGTTGTGTTGTGATGGTCGAGTGCGTTTACCAACTTTCTTGTTAACACTAAACTTCTCTTCTCTTTTATTTCAAAAACTGTTCCAGTTAGTAACTTATTAACCTTACTTACTATTCTTTTTTCTACTATTTTCATGACTATCTTATAATCAGCATTAGTTAATACTAATGGTCTCCATTTTTTATGTCTGTTCTTTCTCTCTTTTCCATATAAATTTCATTGCACCTATACCTTTTTTCATCATTTACAGCTTTCTCAAACCATTCATTCAGCACTTCTAAAACATTCTTTTTGCCATTCTTGCATGTCCTTATACATTAGATACTCAAGTCTATCTAAACCTGTAGCTGCTTCTACATTTATTGTTGTCATCACATTTTAAGTTCTATTATTGTAATCTTTTTTTGATTCTCTTATTGTATTCTTCAGTTAATTTTTTAAGTCTCAATCTGTTTTTTCTTATAGTGTCACATATAAAAAAGTTTCCAACATGTGTTTTTTTTTACTGTTTGCATAATTTCTTTTTGTGTATTCACTATACATCCTTTCTTATTCCTTAACTCCCTTAATGGGCATAGACTTTCATTTATGTAATTGGATTCTGAGCTTCCTTACTGAAAGGCCTCAAAAGATTAATGTGGGAGACAACAGCTCCAGAAGTATCATCCTGAACACAGGAGTACCACAGGGGTATGTCTTAAGCCCTCTCCTTTTCACTCTGCTGATACATGACTGCATGGCCACACATGAGACAAATAGGATCATCAAATTTGCAGATGACACCACTGTTATAGGCCTGGTCAAAGACTGAGAGGAGGAGGCCTACAGGAATGAGATTGATCAACTACTGTTCTGGTGTAACAGTAACAATCTAGCACTGAATGTCAGCAAGACAAAGGAGTTGATTGTTGATTTCAGAAGATTTCAAGTACTTCACAAACCTCTAGTGATGAAAGGGATGACAGTGGAAAGGGTCAAGAGTATAAAGTTCTTGGGTCTTCATCTCATGGAGTACTTATCCTGGTTAGTCCATGTATCCAGCACAGTCAAAAAAGCTCAGCAACACTTGCACTTTCTAAGGAAACTTAGGAAGGCAAAATTACCAAGCTCCATACTTCAGACTTTTTATACGTGCACCATTCAAAGTGTCCTGACCAACAGCATTGCAGTCTGGTATGGGAGCTGTAATAATCAGGATTGGAAGGTTCTCAAGAGAGTTGTAAGGTCAGCAGAAATAATCATTGGCACCTCCCTCACTCCTTTGGAAGATCTACAAAAATGCCGATGCACAGACAGGGTCAAAAAGATTTTCAGTGATCCAACATATCCTGCCAATGGTCTGTACACTCACCTATCCTCTGGCAGAAGATACAGAAGCCTGCATTGTAAGACCACCAGACTAATAAACAGTTTCTTTCCACTCTCTGTTACACTGTTGAACTCTTTGGAAAAATGAACTATGACATCTGTTACATAACTAGCCTATCAAGGGGCTTATTTTATGGATGTACAATAACTAAGTGCAATACTAAGGTGGCTCACCTACACACTGAAGGACTGTAAAGTGCAATATACAAACTGCAATAATTCAGTCTAATCATAGATATGCTATTGTTTCAATTTTACTTTGACAATATACCTTCATATTGTTCCTTGTCTTCTGTTCTGGGATGGACGTGGGTCACTGCCGTCCTACTTTACTTACAAATTGCTACTTATTAAATTTCTACGGTGATATTTTATTAATTTTTCTCTATCTATATGTGCAACTGTTTCCTGCATTGAGAATGAAAGATTATAATTTTGTTCAGCTACACTGCTGTGTAGTTCTGAATGACAAAGTTTTCTTTGACTTTGACTTTATTATCCATATTATGTCTTTAACCATTTTACTTAAATATGGTGCTACTTTTATTTTCTAACTTGCAAAAAATATCTTTCTTTGAATAACATTTTTTGTAATTTTCCCTTGGTTCATTTCGTATAACATTCTATCTTTTTCTATAAACTGTTCTTTATTGTCTGTTATGTTTTTAAAGACTTTGTTGCTAATTTCCTTATATTTACAACTGTGTTGACTTCTTTATGCTTTTTGCCATTCCTGTACTTCTTTTCTATATTTTTCTTTTAAACTAATCCTCCATTTTGTCCAATCTTTATAACATTCTCTCATGTTTATGTTTTCCAGCCATAGTTAATGTATTATATCCCTTATATACTCATTTAACTCTTATTCACTGATTCTTTTTATTCCTCTACTTACTTTTATATAACATATTCTGTCTTGAATTTCTATCCATATTGCTACATGATCTGAAAATCCCGTAATTTTAACTCCTTGATGTAATATACTTAGACTCTCTGATACTATAAAGTAATCAATTCCAATTCTCAAATTACTCCTTTTGCATGTTCAGTGTTTGTTTTTCCATAAGTACATTTTACCATTTTTGATCATATCGGAAATAACTTTACAATCTGCCCCTTCATTTCAGATATGTCTTCTCCCCAAATACTATCACTTGCATATTTACACTCACATAGTCAAGCATTTCCTAAACACGATTTCTCTTTGTTTCTGTGAAGTGTATGCAAAGAATGTAATCACCCTACATATTTATTTTTCCATCTTATATCTAATATTACTATCCTTCCTAATACTACTAGTCTATAATCCAAAATTTCTATACATTCTCTACATAAACTTGCTATGCCTGAACATTTCTCATCTCTTAAATTCCATATAACATTGCCTTCTCATAATCCATCAGTTTTTATTCTTTCTTCTTCTTCTGTTGTTATTCTTATTGCTATTACTACTGTAACGTCCATGGCTAGCATTCTACACCATTCCAACACTCCTAGCTTGTGCTGAACATTCTTTATATTGTTAACATTAATGGCTAGGATTCTCATTATGACAAAATGTTTTTGTTGCTTTTGTCCTTTTCCTTATTTTCCTCCTATACCTATATTATTTAAATTTACATTTTCTGTCATTCACTCTTCTCCCAATAGAACTTATTTTACTTTTAACTCTTAGCCATTTATCATATCCTATCTATCCTTTTCCTTTTGTTTCACTGACACATTCATTCACTTCCATTCTTATATCTTTCTCATTTATTTATTTTTTTGTGTTTCTTCTATAATATCTATCAAAACACCCTCCCTATCTTGGTCTGACTTTGTTTCCTGTGTATAATTTTCTGCAGCATTACAGTCTATCCATGATTGTCCTATTTTGTCATTCTTTATACACTTTTGCTTGCATTTATTTGCTTCATGACCAACTTTACGATAAATAAAACATTTTCTTTTATCACAATTGTTAATTAAATGATTGCCTTTACCACAAAGAAAACATGTATTTGGTTCTCCCCAGTAAGTAACCGACCCCTAATTCCCCTCCACATTAATTATACTCAGCAAATGCATCATTTTATAATTTTGTATTTTCAATATAACACCACATTCCCATCTCCCCAGTCCATAAACTTTTATTGTCATATATTTTCATAATGTTCATTACATCTCTACAAACAGTTTTTAAATAGTCTTTTAAATTATCTTTTTTACTTCATTTTCAAATTGCATAAATACTGTTTTTTCAGCTTCTCTGTTGAATTGCCTTCACAACATACAAGTTCAAGGGCTTTCATCCTTTCTTTTTTCATATTGTTCTAAAACGTTCTCCATATACTGTGCCTCCTTGAAAAAAATGTCACAGAAAGTATTTTTGTTAATACAAATAAACGCTCTTACCTCTCTGGGTTCAATACCCTGTAGTTTAATTATGCGGTCCCATACTTCATAGCTGTCCAGCTCCTTTTCCATTGTATTACTTATCCTTGCCAGATTCTTTCTTATTACTGCTGACTTTTTCTCTTCTCTTCTTTTGCCTTATCTTACTCTCTGTGTGTATGGCTTCTTTTTTCCTTCCTTCCTTATTTCCTGAACTACTTCTTGAATTCTATCCATTATTTCTCCCCACGACACTGCCTTCTTACTCTCTGGTTCACTCTGATAAATTAATTATTTCAATAAACATCCCTCAACACCCCCCCCCCATGAGGAGTTATACCACCTCACTCAGGTGTTGCAGAATTTGCTTCAAATAAATTATGCTGAAATAACTCTTCAGTATATGCCATATCTACTTCACCTTCCTCTTTTTGCCTTTTACTCAGCTATCCTCCACTTTTGTTTTTCATTTCACCCCTCTCCTCAGTCTGTATAACTTCTGACTCTTTCTCTGCCAAATTACCCTCCTCAGCTGTTCAATTAACAACTTTGTTTTCATCAAGAACATGAAAAACATCTTTCTCCTTCATGTTTACTTTTTTAAACTTCCTGCTTCTCAGAGCCACCCCTGTACCCAGAACAGAAGACAGGAAGTACATCAGCAAATTGTGCCCCCATATACAAAGACTAAAGGGCATTTATTTGTAATCATTCATACAATTCATATTATTTGCATATTTATATATTTACATCTTCACATATGTATATTATTTACATAAAAACATCACTTTTACATTATCAACTTCTTTTACAGTACTCCCCCCACCCTTTTACCCACCACCAAAACCATATCTTCATCAATATTTTTGTTAATGTCCATTTTCCATTGTATTTGATCTCATTAAGTCTTTCATTCCATATTGTTCATGTTGCATTAAATATAACTTGCGTCCATTTTCTTTGCCTTCTTTTGAGACGTCACTTCATAATAACCATATTCTATCATGTCTGTATTTAACATTTCAAATGTCAAATAATCTTTAACCAAATCATGTTTACATACTTCCTTCAATAACTCTTGAATTCTTTCACATTTAAAAAAAACACATGTTTGGTACTTTCAAATTCTTTCCAATTTTTACTGTTTCCTTTTGTATGGTATATTTGCCTTTACTGGCAATTTACCTATGGCCACCCTCCACAAAAAAATGATTTCATTCTTTTATTCTTTTATATTTTTTATATCTCATTATTATTGCTTTCTCTTACTTATTTCTAAGTCTTCCCATTGATCAACAAAATAAAACGATTTCATAATATTAACATGCCATTCTTTTCTATTCTGTTCTGTTGCATTCTTTTTTATTTTCCATAACAATTTTGCTATGAAATTCTTTCCTTTCTTCATTAATACCATTTCTATTTATTTTCTTCATTCCCATTTGTTCCCAAAGTTCCTTGTATTTACTATATATTATTGTCTCCACCAAATTTGTATCATTTTTCATCACTCCTTTTAATACTTTATACATATTTGAAGAGCCACATATACAATAGGATTTATCAATCCCATTCATAGGTTCATAGGTTCATACTAGGCTATCTGCCCTGGGGCAATTATAAGCCTAGCCCGATTCTGTATGGCTTACGCCACCCCTTGATTTGAGTATACTGTGCCCTTTTTAAGGTTTAGTTTACTGTGCCTCTGTCTAATAGTGACACAGGAGTAATCCCTGGGACAAACCTACGATCCCCCATCCACTTATCGAGATTCTTCTTGAAGAGATTCAGTGAGGTGCTCTGCCTCACATGAACTGGAATTCTATTCCAGAGCCTCTGGGTTTTGAACCTGTCCCTCCAGCCAGTGCTATTTATTTCTGTCCTGAGGTTCAAGTCCCTCGCGCATGTGGCTCTAAGGGATTTAGATTTACTGAGGTGGAGCATGTCCATTAACACTGGATTTGACATAGCTTTGTATGTCAGGCATAGATTATGCAACTGAGTAGAGCTGGAGTTTTAACCGAGCAGCATATGGCATCTGTTTGAGACCCTTGATCCTCTTGGTGAGATACTTTTGGGGTCTTTCTAATTGCTGCAGGTGTCGGGTAAGGTACATCCCAAAAGGGGCATTGTATTCTATGATGGGCCTGATGAGGGCTGAATAAAAGGGGAAGATTACCTCTCTTGATCTAGATGTGAAACCCTTTGTGATGAGGTGGGCTATGTAGAAGGTCTTTCTAACCACTTTGGCAATGTGGTTTTCAAAGGAGAGATTGCCATCAACTTGGGTCCCCAGGTCCCTAATAACTTTCTATGTACTTAATGGGTTTCCGCCTATGTGGTAATTTGTGGGCACATTGTTTTTGCCAAAGGGTATGACTATACATTTATTGGCATTTAGCTTTAAACCATGGCACTGGCACCAGTTATCTGTCTCTGTGAGACCTTTTTGAAGGATGTTTGTGTCAGCTGGAGAGTTGATTATGGCGCCCAGTTTGCAGTCGTCTGCGAACTTGGTGAGCCATAGTCCTCGCCTTACCTCGGAAAAGTATATACCGAACAAGAGTGGTCCCAGGACAGAACCCTGTGGGATGCCACTTGTGACCGGTTTCGAGTCTGACATGGCTCCAGCAACTCTTACTCTGTGGGTTCTGTCTTTGAGCCAGTTTGCAACCCATCTTGTGACATAGGGGTTTATATTTAAGCTGGATAGCTTATCTATGATGCCTGAGTGGGGTATTGTGTCAAAATGCCTTTGCAAGGTCCAGATAGGCTGTGTGGACTACCTTCCCTTCATCTATGGCTTTGGTGACTGTTTCAAAGAAGTCAACCAGGTTCAAAAGGCAGGATCTGCCCTTGACAAAGCCAAACTGGGTAGGATCTAGTGTCTGTAGGTCCCCAATGTCTTTGTTTATGAGCTCCATGATGATCCTCTCCATAGCCTTGCAGACTAAGCTAGTCAGGCTTATGGGCGATAGTTTCCAGGGTCAGAGGCTCCACCTTTGTGGAGTGGGACCACTGTTGCTGTACGCCATTCTGTGGGCACATATCCTGTAGTGAGGCTGAGATTGAATAGCTGTTTTATTTGAGGGATTAGTTCCTCTTGGAGTTCATGTAGGACACAACCTGGGACGCCATCTGGTCCCATGGAAGCAGTGTTTTTTGCTTTGGAGAGGGCATCCTTCACCTGAGCATCTGAGATGTTTGGGAGGCAGCCCTCTGCCGGGATAGATACTTGCTCTTTTGGGAGGGGGAAGTTTGCACTGAACCTGTCTGCCAGGATATTGGCGATGTCTGTGGGTTCAGTGTATTTTTGTCGTTTAGAATCAACTCAGAACAAGTCTGGGAGTTGCATCCCAGGTTTCTAACATAACTGAAAAAAGCCTTATGATTGTCTTTGGTGTCCTGTGCAATTTTTCTCTCGAACCTGGCCTTGGAGGATTTTATGAGGGATCGTAATTTTTGCTAGTACTGATCAGAGATGCCTTCCCTATTAGGGATTTTGCTCTATCATGTAGTAGCTTCCTCCTTCTGTTGTACAGTTTATTTATGGCAGGGGTCCACCAGACTGGCCTGCCTTTGGATGATTGGGTCTTGGTTTTGTTTGGGATAGCATGATCCATGCATTCCTGGAGATGTCCGTAGAATGCATTTATATAGGATTCTGCAGTTTGGGGTTTCCACTGGCCTGAAGGATTCCACCGGTTTTGAGAAGTGAGAAGTTTGCTTTTGAGAAGTTTTTCACTGTGGTTTTCTGGGCCTGGGGTGGGGTTGGGATGTGGACATCCAGTGAAATTAATTTATGGTCTGATCTTACCAATGAGGGATATACTTCTGGTGTGGAGCATAGAGTCCCCATGTTGGTAATGATCAGGTCTAGTATGTTGTCCCCTCTTGTGGGAGTGGTGACTAGTTGTTCCATAGCATTTGAGTTTATAATTTCCAGGAATCTTTGGGCTAAGGTGCTGGGGCTTGAGTAGTGCTCCCAGTCAATGTTTGGGTAGTTGAAGTCACCCAATATAATGGTGTTCGGAGAGATCTTCATGTTCTCCGATGTTTTCAGGAAAGCTGAGTGGGATTCCTGACTTTGAGAGGGTGGTCTGTAGGATGCTATAAACTGAAAAGCAGTCTTGCCCACTGTTAGTTGCACATGGATGGTCTCCGATTGCAATGCCACTAACCTGGAGGTGTGGATATCATTGATAAATATGGAAACTCCCCTCCTTTTGTGGTTCGGTCCGGGTTTGCATAATATGAGGTATAGCCTGGTAGTGCTGGGGTGCTCTCTGGAGCCTTGAACCAGGTTTCTGTCACTGCACAGATATCGATGTTCTCCATACTGAGGAGAGCGTGCATCTTGAGGTTAAGACTTCTGGCGTTTAGCAGCATTACCCTTAGTTTCTTTTTCCTTGTGCTGTCTATGGGGGTGGGTTTGACTTTTGGGCCTTGCCTAAAAAAGGCACTATGGGAGTGGCAGGGGCCTTTGCCAATATCCGAAAGCCCAGAGGTGACAGGTGCAAGCCATCCCTAAGCAACGTGGCTTGTCGAGCATGTCATCCCAGGCTGACAGACACTGGATCCCCTTTGAATAACACCAAAATTTTAGCCAATTGTTAAAATCGATCATTTTGTCTTTGTACTGTGGCATCATTCTAGGTGAGGGTAAGATGCTGCTCAAGGTCAGGGTCATATCAGCCTGGGCTACATGATCAGAGAGCTCCTCTATGTCTCTTTTCATGTAGTCCAGGGAGGTACATCTCAGGTCATTCACACCAGCATGTACAATGACTGAGTCATATTTGTATTTGCTTTGGAGTGACCTGAGTGCTTGCGTTATGTGTCAAATCCTAGCACCCAACAGGCAGCTCACCGTGACCTTCTCTTTATTCAGCCTGGTGAGCGGGACGTCAGTGTGTCTGACAATAGAGTCATCTATAACAAGAGTATCAGGTGTTTTATTCAGCCTTAAGGGCTGTGGCTGCTTGGCACACTGACTTTGTGGGTTATGTGTTGTATGTGTTTTGTATTGAGGTAGCGTTTGCTTGGATGTCTGCTTTGGAGGTCTCTGTTGCTTAGGTAGATTTTTATTTAGAGTCTCCGAGTATGTTTTTGTGTATTTATGTGTTTGGTTCGCTGATGTGGTGGGACTATGTGATACTGGAATTGTGTTGTGTGAGGTTACCTTCTCCTCCTGACTGGTTACACCAGTTTTGAGATGAGAGAGCTCAGCCTCCAGTTTGGCTAAATAGTTGCATCTCTCACATATATTTGAACCTGTTTGGAGGAGGAGAGGGTTGTCCGTGTACATGAGACAGTTGTAACATTGCCTCAAAATTCCCAGATTCACCAGCTGGACTGGAGAGGAAACCATTGACTGACCTTTGGACATGCTAGAGTAATAGGGAAACTGAATTTAAGACGGACCAATAGAGGACCGGGTAATTGTAGAGAGTATAAGAGTAAGTAGTGCTTATGGTTTAATAGTGCTAACTTGTAGGATTACTTAATTGGACCAGTGAAGGGCCTTAGAATGAGAATATGGTGTTTAAATTGAGAGATAGAGCAGTTCTAAGGGAAAAAGTGAAGAGCAGACTTTGTGGAGCCAGGAATAGTTTAAACCCAATTAGCTGTTGCACTAAAAACCCCCATTCTTCCTTCACATATAAAATTCCTCTCTTTACAGGGTTCAATCTCAACCCCCAAATAAATGAAAATATTGCCATCATTATTTCTTTCTCATATTTTACCGGTATCATGCAAATGTTTGCTACATAAGCTATTTTACCCAATATTACTCACATCACCTACCATAACCTTTACTTCTACTTTTTTATTAATGCTGTCATCAATTACTTCTCTTATTAATCACAAAAACTCTTGACTTCCTTTCCATTTTCTTCCAAACAAATTTTGATCATATAACCTTTTCCATTTTACACTGTATTCTTTTAGCTATTATTCTCATACAAATGTTTTAATTCTTATTATTTAACATTATAGGTCTCCAGTTTTTTTATCTTCTCTTTATTTTCTTTTTTAAACATGAATTTTACCACCCCATACAAGTTTCCTTGTACTTAATCACTGTTTTCATCCATTCATTCATAACTTGTATAAATATCATTTTTGCCAGTCCTCCATTTCTTTATGCCTGTTATATTCAATCATATCTAAACCTGTGGCTGAATTTATGTTAATGTCTTTCATAATCTCATTCAATTCATTTATATATATTTTTTTCTAAATATTCATTGTCTTCTTTACTAAACTTCTCACCATTATAAATTTGTTCTAAACACAATTCTATTTTCCTATATAAATCTAATACATGGCTCTTAATTCTTTCATTTATACCTTCTTGCTTCATAACTTTTTTATGTTCTTTATTCTTTTATTCTCTTATTGTTCATTTTCCTTTCATTATTTTACATAAATATGGTTCAAATTCCTAATTTTCCTTGTAAGCAATATTTTTGCTATATAACAACTTACTATTTTTTCTTGATTTCTTTTATATATTTCTCTTTCTTTTTCATATAAAATTCTCTTTTCCTACTAAACCATTAAAAAAGTCTTTACTTAATACACTGTATTCCACTTTTCCTCTTTTCTTCTACACATTTAAAAAACCTTTTTATATTTCTTTTTAAATTGCATACAAATAGTCCAATTTTCATAAAAGGTCTTATACTAATATATAGTTTCCATAACTTTATAAGCTCTATTCTCCCTCCTTTATCTACTTCTTTTTCACTAATTATTTTAATTTATTTTGCTATTTTAACATAGTCCTCATTTTTATGACTTTTTATCCAAATAGCAACATGATCAGAAAATCCACACTATTTTATTTCTTTTTGAGCAATTTTAAAACTTCTGATATTAAGAAGTAATCAATTTCTGTCTTAATTTCATTTCTTTTATAAGTCCAGTGTTTATTTTCCAACATTTTTAATTGTCCACATCTCATAATTTCTGTAGTTATTTTAACATCACAGTCTTTCTTTTTGTTTCTTAGGTTACAATTCAAGTCACATGCCATTATATCCATATTCACACATACATAAATTCAGTATATTTTTAAACATTTTTCTTTCTTTTTTGTCACATGTGCATATAAGGCTATAACCCTATATACATGTTTTTCCATATCAAATTGACTACAATTACTCTCCCTAGTTCTATTATTGTTATATCTAATATCTTTATATTGTCTTTATATAATATGCATAATACCTGAACATGCATAACACCTGAATATGCATACACCTGAACACGGTTCTTAATCTATATTCCAAATAACATTCCAAATAACATTACCATTCCAAAACCTTTCTGTTTGCACCCTTTATTCTTCCACTAACAGTCGAATATCTTCTAACACTATTACTTGAGCATCTACAGCAGTACACCAATATATAATATTAATTCTCTTCTTAATATTTTTCATACTGTTCACAATTAAAGCTAAAATTTTCAGCTTTACAAAGCATCAAAATAAAAGAAAATTGTATCCTTTTCCTTTCTTATTTTGTCTTGCCATTATATTTTTAAACTTTCTTTTTCTCTCCCTCATTCTCTTTCCTATTGAATTTTTCTAGCCTCTACTATATGCACTCTGGCTCTTCCTCAGCTATCTCATCTGTTTCTTTTTCTTTTTCTTTATCTTTTTCTTTTTCTTTGATTTCAAAAAACAACTTCTACATTTTTGGTTGTGTTATATCTTCCTGTATATCATCCTTTTCTCTCTTTTTCTACACTTACTTTTTCGTTTTTATTTTCATTTTCTTGTGTTTCTATCTCACAGTCTAACCATGAATGTCCTGCATTACCACATTGTTTACATTTTAATTCACATTTCTTTACATTATGACATGTCTGACCACATAAATAACATCTTTCTATCACATTCATTAATTAAATGATCATTTTCCCACAAAATTAACATGTTTTAGGTTGTTCTCTATACTTAACAAACCCTCTGTTACCATGAACATTAAACATATTAGGTATATGTATCACATTGTCATTTTCCATCTTTAAAATTACTCCACATTCCTATCCCCCAGTCCATAGTCCTCTTTCATCATATAGTTTAGTAGTGCCTATCACTTCTTTACACATTGTCAATAAATATAGTCTCATTTCTTTTGCTTCCACTTCAGTTCTAAATTGAATCAAAATCTTTTTTTTCTTTGTCTAAAAAAGGGTTGTACAACATATTCTGACCATGGAAAGTCTGTTTTCTTTTTTTTATAAGCCCCCCCCAACATTTTCCATAGACTGACAAGTTTCAAATATCAAGTCATAAAATGCTTCTTTGTTAATTAAAATGAAAACTCTTACCTCTTTCACTTTATCACCCAGTGGTACTATAACATTGTCCCATACCTCATACTGTCCAAACCTTCTTGTTTTTTACTGCTCACCCAAACAATAAATTTCTTCTTTGTTTCTTTTATTCTCATCTCCTTATTGTCCACTTCTCCAATTGTTTCACCCTAAGGCATTTTCTCTGGAACATTCTCTGGCAACTTTTCATCTTCTATTCTTTCTATAATTTCACTCTAGGATACTGCAGCTACACTTTCTGTCTCACTCTGGTTTATCATCTCCTCCAGATAAACATCCTGCAACCCTCCTGACTGGAGGGTTGAAATAATGCATTTTCGACAGTTTCAGTAGATTCAAACAGATTTTTCTGGAAATTTTGCTCCGAATCCATTTTCAGCTCTGTGTTCACCTCTATTTCTTTCTCAACCTCCTCTCCATGCAAAAATAACAATTTTTCTGCTCCCAAATCATTTGAGAACATTTTTGGTAGTTATTCTATGATTTCTCCATCATTTGCAATACCTTTCATTACCATTTCACTTTGGCTTACAGTCTCCATGTTTCATACCTATTTCTTTGGGCTGTCTCCATGTCTGGACCTGAAACAGGAAGTGACTTGTGTCACAGACAAACTCTTCCCCCTACTACCAACAGTAGGGGAAGTACCCCAGTGTCCTGGCCAGATTTCCCCAAGTCAGTATGAATAACCACTTGGTTATACCCTGAAAAGAGGCCATTTGCACAAAGTGTAAATAAATAAAATGCTCCAAGTAAGAAAGGTGCATGAATTCCATGCCTTTATAAAAGTACTTTTTGTATTTTTTTATTTATGAATTAAAAAAAATCAGTCAATTAAGAATAAGTTATACTATTTCTACCTTGAAAAGTAATGCAGGCCATTGATCTATTTATTGATAACATGAACAAAGAATTGAAATATCATATTCTATAGGTAGATAGATTAACGTTTAAAATGAAAGCATATAAGAGAAAGGTAACATTATCGGGCAGCTAACTTGTTTCAGGCTACTGATCACATTAATTCTGCAATAAAAATTGTAAACAAATATAAGTTTAGTTTCCAGATTAGTAAAGATATACATTAACCAAGTTAAACTAAAAGCTATATGTAAAAAGGTACACAGAATGAGTGTGTCTATAATTTAAAAATGCTTGACTTGGGCACTGGGGTCAGTTATACTCAGATGCACATGGCAATCATTAACTGGCTAGCTCTTCATCTTTTTCCTTCTGCCAAGCTATTTTAACTTCTGCATGAAGCTCAAACTATTTTCCAGCACTCGTCTACCTAAGAGGAACAGAACTCCATTGGCGTGTTATGGACTTTTTAGTGGCTAAAATCATAACATTTATTACGAAGGGTATCCTGTGCTCTAAATGTGTTGTGACGTATTACTAGAGCTTTCTTGGTTAATTCCTCTATCAGATGCAGGGTCCCCACAGACTCCCAGAATTTAACAAAAAAATATTTAATTAAAGGGCAATTCCATATTATATGCTTCAATGACAGTAATGTTGACTAACGTTGACATTGCCAGCACTGAGGAAAGCCTTAGAAGTATATATTTTTTTTAATTCTAAGATGTTGATATTTGCAAAACTCTCATATTAATTTCTCATAGATAAAATAAAGGTGTATTAACAGTGGTTCTGTCAGTCATGTAAAAACATGACAATGTCAGTCAAGAATTGGTTGTCATGACAAACTCTACCCATGTATGTACACTACACGTGAAAATAACCTCAGTGTTTGGTTAGACTGTCACATATTGATCAGGAAATGAACATTTCTTCAGTTTTAGAGCATATCTTGGGCCTAATCAAAGTGTGTATTACTCTCTTTTTATACTTTACAATATCCAAATGTACTGCAGATAGCCTGGCTAGCATTTGTTTTCTTAGATGTGTAGTTATATTCAGTTACCTTTAAACAGAAATACATCAATAAAGCTCATTTAATTGTAGAGGATAAAATTTGGCTGTATAGCTAAAGGAAATTTCAATTTAATGTTATATCAGTTGTTTATTTTGAAAAGTGACATCATTTGGGTAATATAATAACAGCATATTTCAAATAACAGCCATGATGATGAAGAAACAAAGAAAGAAACAAACAAAAAAAAACAGTATATTAAAACAGACACAAAAGCTAAAAGGCTAACCAGCCAGTGCAGCTAACATGCCACTTTAATAATGTACTAACACTTGTGACCAACATATTTTAACAGTCATATGTCTGCTTAGAGTAAACAAAAGGCTTGCATAGTGATCACATAAATATTACCTACTGTGTCTTTTTCTCAAAAGCAAAAATGTTCTTATTGGCCTGACAGCTTGTAAGCATTCACATATCTTGCCATTAAGGCTGAGAACATTGAAGCAGATATAGCGTATAATAAATTTCATTCAGCAGTTCGATGATTTTTGACTGTGGTAGTGATCATAAGTTAAATTATCTAATTCTCTTTATTCACTTAACAATTCCACAGGCCCCGAATACCTTGTTCCTCACTAACCATATTGTCTTTTATCAAATTGGGTACAAATGTGTCAAGCATTGTTGTAATTCCCCAAGCATTTGTCTTGACATCTGCATTACCCATAGAGATTGGTTCACAGTATCTGTATTGCCTCCCTTTAGGTAAAACAATTATGGTAGCCTCTATTATGGACTGTGAGATCTCATAATAATTCTATAACATTATTAAAAATGTTTGTCAAATCAGATTCAAACTCATTAATTAAAAAAAAAATAGTTGAAAACCATCTGCGCACCCCAGCCCTCTCATGCTGTTATGTACGATCTCACAAATGTGACCCCCTCTCTCTTTCTCTATCTCTCTCCCAATCACTTCGTACAGTCCTCTTTTTTTCTACATTCAGCCATCTTCCCGCCCATACACCAACCAGCTCCTTATGGAAACAAAGGAGTTTACAACCTTGCATTAAACCTTACTGCTATTTTACTGTTATTGTTTTAACCCTTCAGTCACAATGTCTTAAAGCTAACATCTATAATGACGGTGATTATTCTGTATCACATGCTCAACTTAAGCCAAAAAATCCTATCTCAGGAGCAGAAGGGTACATACATATATGGAGGAGAATTAAATTTTTAGGATAACAATGAGGGAAACTAAAATGCTAGGGTAATTAGAATTACTCCCAATCACTATGTCGAAATGCTGAGGAATGAAACATGTATTTATTTAAATTATATAAGTATGTAGGTATTTATTTATGTATTAATCCACAAAACACCAGAAAGGAAGCAGCTAGGATAAGTACTACACCAATATACAAAAAGCTCATAAAAAATCCACAAAAATATTGGTATGGTAACCAAGGCACGAGCTTGTTGTTCAAACACAATCAAAACATTGATAGAATCCAGTATACTTTTATTGTAAGTAGGTAAGCACTTTCATGATAAACATCACATCCTCAGACCTTTAGAGAGAACATGCTGCCATCTCCATTTAAATATACTTGAACCAATTAAAACAAGTAATTAATCACTTATGTAATCATCCTAAATAAGTATATAATTATATATGCAAAGACACGCTTTATTTAAAACTACATTTAAGACTATATTTGAAAACATTTCAAAATACTTTGATTAAAAATACTTTGATTAAAAACATATATATATAAAAACATTTAATATATATCTAACATTCATAAATAAATGATGGTTTCATTTAAATAACCTCCTATTCTTCAAAACTGGCTTAAGTGGTATCCATATACCACTATGTTTTAATTGGTTCAAGTATATTTAAATGGAGATAGCAGCATGTTCTCTCTAAAGTTCTGAGGAAGTGATATGCTTAGTATGAAAGTGCTTACCTACTTATAATAAACGTATACTAGATTCTATCGATGTTTTGACTGTGTTTGAACAAAAACCTCATGCCTTGGATACCCTACCGATATTTTTGTGGATTATTTATTTATGCATATATGCATGTATATGTGGGTGTGCCCATGTATGTATGTTACCTTGTTTATAAATAAGTATTAAAAATATAACATTTGCAAAGTACAATATAAAAAGTAGCATCAAAATACATAAATATTGCATCTAAAGCAAAAACACAAAAAGAAACTAGTAAACATTCTCACATAATCTACAGTGGATATGAGGAGGCATGAAGATAGTAGAGTAGTTGTTGGGTGTTGTTGAGACAGAGAACTTGTGGAAGGGGGGAATGGGGAAATATCATAATGTAGGAGTAATTTCAGTGGAAATGTGTAGGCTGCAGAATCAGTAAAGGTGTTTTACCCTTGTTCAAAGAAACTTAAAGCATATACAGTCATGATGGAGGTTATGAGGTATGGATACAAAGAACAGGGGGTCAGTACTAAGAAGAATAGTTAGCAATACATATAGAATGCTGATTACTATAAGGGCAGTAGAAGGTAACAGCTATTCACTGGCCATGGAAAGAGAACTAGATAGTCAAACTCCAGAAAGAAAGTGCTGGGACTTGATTCTTGCACTGAGCTATGCTTCCATACATCTCAACCTCCTAGAGCAAGAAATCTGGACAAAGCCATAAACAATGCGGGGATAAAGGCCACAAAATATGGACAATTTTTATCAAATTACTTCTACAGACTTAGACATTTGATAGAATAACAGGTTTTGCATTAGCATGAATTTTTAGGGTATGAAGTCTGAAACTGAAATATCTGTCATTATTTTCTGATTTCAGTCTTTGATGAATTACTAGTGATTTGCTCAAAAAACACATTTTTATAAAAAAATGGACCAAAAATATGAGGCAAAAATCTGAAGATTCTGTGAAAATATGTATCGTTGAAATGTATGTTCCAGATCCTGAACATTTTGGATTTTTGATTGGCAATTTTTTTCTTACATTATTTTTAAGTGCTTCTGTACTCCTTCTAGGTTACTTAGACCATTTCCAGCAGTGAATCTTAGCTGTTGGAGATCTGAAAAGGGTGTATCATCGGACCAGTGGACATACAAACTTTAGGAAAGGGTTACAAGAAATCTGGGAAATGATGGTGATGGCTCTTCACATATATCTAATTTGAGGGAACAGAGATAGACAGATAAAATAAAGCTGATATGTCAGTGCTAAACTTCTTGGCTCTATTAGTGAGGAAAGCATTGACACAAAGATGAAAATAAAAGGCAAGAAATACTAAGGATGGGAAAGATCAAGGCACTGAAATTGTCAATGGACAATCAAAGATTAAAAAAAAAGTTCTGGATAAATGGTCACTTTGGATGACTGAAATGGTCAGTTGAGTCAAGGATAATTTTAATATGAATACAATGAGACAGAGCAGAAAGTATTGCTTACTTAAGGTCTCACACCCCAGAACAAAACCCATGATAATCAATTAAGCTAGTTAAGTTATAATAGCAGTGTGTAAGGGATAAATGCAAGGAAAATTATATATGGTTTCTCTCAGCTGATTGTGCTCATCTCATGATGTAGGATACAAGAAATGTATCTTTTAGCTTCACCCCCGCACACACACACAGAATCTGCAGATGATGCAGAACATTAGTTAAACTTCCAACTGGTGGTGATATTTAGCAACTTGTCTTCCACTCTCAAGAGGAGTTAATGTAGAGGCTTACATAGCCACATAAGTCCACATAGTCCTATACATATTTACTCAAAAATCTGTTTATCTGCACCATCCCAACTTCTCTGACCAGGTCAGCTTTCTGCAGATCTATCCAGTAAGAGGACCATCCATAGACACTCCAGTATCTCTCATTTTCTGGCCACTGAACCGTGTTATTAATTTCTGGAACACATGATGCACTTTCAAGAAACCCATGTTATTGCATGAACACTATTCAGGGCGTGAGTATTCAAAGGCACTGTACCCATAAATTCAGCAATGTCCATTCTTGCTATATCCTTTTCAGAATTACAGGTCTCCAAAGACTGCTATAGGTAGGATGTGGGTTTTTTTCCCAATGGCTTATGAGATGAATTTGCATGTGCCTCCATCATAGCATCTCTGGCACAGACTGATCTGATCTATAATCTAAGTTTCTTGTCTGTCAGTAGTGTGCACATCAGTGATTCAGCAGTGTGCATCCCCTAATGACCCACATATACAGGTGTAAAGCTTCCTCTACATTTCAGCACCAAAATATTTACCTGTTCCACCACACTGGCAGGACATCTGGATATACCATCCGAACAACAGCATCATCTTTCCTTGCGTCTGAGACTGAAGTCTGTAGTTGAACATATTTAGGGTATACTAATGTTTAGAAGTTTTCAGTCTCTTTAACCTTGTGCCAGCAGACATTAAGCACTTCCAAAATACTGCCTCCTTTACCAATCTCTCTTTTTGCTCGTGCAATTGGCATCTGAAGCAGAATGGGGATTGATATCCTATCTTTTGCACCCAGGTAAACTAACAGTCCTTACCTCCTGCACCATCTAGTTGCCAAGCCTCAGTAGGTAATTTGGGATCAGCTGTCTTGTCCCCATTCCAAGCCAATTATCAAAACATTCTCATGCATTGTTGTATTTTCCACATTGCCCTGTTTTTCACATATTCTGCAGTGCTGTTCAAGGCATTCTCATCTATTTGTTAGTTCTGACTGTCAATACAAATGACCTCAAGGTGCCAACATCTACTTCAAGAAGGTCTAGCTGGCTTAATGTAGCTCAGTTTGTCTTACATTACTCCTTCTTAATTGATTTTGCAGGTCCAGTCTATACTTCGAAAAGCACAAAACCAGTGTTTATTATTAATTAGTATGTCCTTCCATAAGAAATTCCAATACTTTGCTAACACCATGGGGGAGTGGTGTGCAAAGATATGGAATTAAGCTGACATAGAAGTTCACTAGTGGCTCAGTAAACTTACATTTTGAGTGTTAGTGCCTGCCTGTCTGCTTTCTGTCCACTTTGTACACTACAAAGCTGACTTTCCATTTATGCCAACAGCATCAGCCTTGCTGAGATTAGCAAACTGTTTTACTTTGCAGTCTTGTCTCAGTGTGGTATGCAGCAGACTATAGGAAAAAAAAGAGCCAAGTTACTGGACCCTTTGTTACATGTCTTGTTACAGGTTTGTCTTCATACAGTTTCATAGTGAATGGTCCCCTCTGCTTAAATCAAGTTCACCAGTTTCAGTTTCTTCACCCAGTTTTGTGATACTCCTCTATTTCCTTCACTTTGGCCACCAGAATTCTTCACCTGTTTAAAGCAGATATGGGGCCAAAAACTCGCTCACTTCTTGATGACTGCACGCATGGGTTTCCCCTTTTCCATCACATTGTTAAGCCAGTTCCCTAGAGTTCACACTAGCAATAAATCAATAAGTGGTGTTTATGTGACTGAGTGTGTGTGTGTGTGTGTGTGTGTGGGGGGGGTCAGAGTGGGTAGATATGTGTGTTTTTACATTTACCCCTGCCCCCCCACACATGTACATACACACTGGCAAGCAATGCCTGTACAATATGTATAATACCTTTATCCATCATTCTATTACTATTCTAGTTGTGTAAATGTGTTGCAAAATTTATGTAGATGCCATATTTATTTATGATACAAGTAACACTACTTCAACAGTACTCTTAGTCCTGGTACAGATAATTGTATCCAGACGTTCAGATGTTTTTGTTGTTAAACTTGTTAGTATATTGACACTGGGTTACTGCCTATGCTAGGTTTTGGTGTTTGGTTGGAAGAATTAGAGAAGGGAGAAAAAGTGAATTTTATTTTATTTGTTTACTTATTTATGTATTTATGCATTACTTATTCCTTTTTTCTCCATATTTGTACAACATTGCTGCTACTATATATAGAACTTTGGGGTAAAAGGATATAACACATCTGCAAAAAAGTAGTTTTGACGTATATAGCAATGCTATGTGTTGAAGCAGTTAAGATGTAACATGGTTGTACAGTATTTTAGCAGTGACTGATTGCATTGTGATTAAGCAATACGCAATTAATAATACCAACCACCCCATCTCATTTTTTTCTTTTAAAGTAAGTACATTCTATTTCTGAAATACATGAGGGCTCATGTAAAGCCACTACATTAAACCTGATCTAGCAATAACGCTCTCTTTGCTGTGAATTTAAAACATCTAAACATATACATGTTTTATATGAATGATTGAACATCGTTATTTTTAATATTTGTAATTTCTTCTAGAGATGCAGTGTTTTAAGAATGACACACAACATCCACATTTAGTAGGACGATTATTTATTTATTTATTTAATGCTATCACTGAGGCTTATACTAAATTGCTGTTATCATTTTACTTGCATTTATTTCCTGTGCGATGGAAAACCTTAACAATTATATCTTTGCTGCAGTTGTAATTACTTAGGCTCCAGACAATTCGATGACTCACTGAAGTAAGTAATAAACTGTGTAGCATGCAAAGTGACCTTGTGTTTCACAAAACTGCATAGTTTACACTGTAAAGGTAACAAAATGCCATGCTTTGCATGGCTGAATGATGACAATAAATAATAGAAAATGAAAATATGTGATGCCCTTTAAATGTATAAAATGTGGTAGTAGAAATTTTTATGGCTTTTATTCATTACTGAAAGACTGTACATCTGATATGACCATGATGCTAATGTAAAACTGACTGTAAGACACAAATGAATCATTCCAGAGCCAAGGCTTACCATTTTAAAGGAAAGTTTTCTTCTGCCTGTTAATGGTAGCTTAGTTTTACTGGCATTTGTCATAAATCATTAACTAGAAGAAATGAAATGGGATGTGGATTTCCATTTTCATTTTGTATACGTCTGCATTATGAATGTACAGGAGGTAAACTATCAATATTCCTGTGAAATGCGATTTCTCTTATGTTATGTCCTATTATTAATTGCATTAAAGGAATGAATTAAGTGGAGTAGTAAGGAAATTGCCATCCTACAGTTCATTAGCATTCCATTATATGCAACAAGTGCATCTTGTACTTCTTTGAAAAAGATGCAGATTGCTACTGACAAGAAAAATACTTATTTGCAGATGTCAGTGATACAGTGCAAAGGTCTTAGATATTATTAAGTTGGATCTTTTTATAAAATATAAACAATATAAACTGGGTCTCTCTCTCTCTCTCTCTCTCTATATATATATATATATATATATATATATATATTTATATATGTGTATACACACACACACACACACACATATATATATATATATATATATATGTGTGTGTGTGTGTGTGTGTGTGTGTGTATATATATATATATATATATATATATATATATATATATATACATATACATATATATATATATATATGTGTGTGTATATATATATATATATATATATATATATATATATATACACACACACACACACACACACACACACACACACACACACACACACACACACACACACACACAATGGCATGGGGTTGCAGGCTATTTACTAGGCACAGAGTAAGAATTCTTTGTATATGCTTCCTGCATAATCCACTTTTACAAAAAGAAAGAAACAATGTTATAATGTTACCATAAGATCTAAATATTCTACACCTAAAAGCTGCTTTTAACTTTCTTTCATGAATAGAAGGGGGCAGGATAGGAAGTTTTCGATGTTAGACAGTTATTATAAAATTAGAATTCTGAAAGGATTAAATTTTTCACATCAGCCAAATTATTCCCTTGCTCTGATACGCAGCTTATCTACTTCTTTTCTAGGCTAAAAGTTGCCTAGTTATAGACAAACACAAATTGGACAATCAATAAAAAAAGAGTAAATATCAGTAAAAGATTGCAAAACCATGACTAAGGACAAGCTGGAAGTGGAAATTATGTTTTATATTTGAGCCAAATAAATAAGTTTTAAAGGACCACATAACTTAGGTGAACATTGAAGATATTCTCAATCAGTCTTGTAAGAGGCTGCAAGAAGTTAGACTAGGGGAATCTTCCTACACGAAAAGGCCAGTCACTTGTGGTGTGCTTCAGGTTTCAGTGCTGTAGCTGCTAATGTTTGGCATCTACATATCTGAGGTCAAGGCTAATGTGAAGATCCTCTAGCTGACCAGATCTGCAGATTATTGCAAATTGGGTGGAGTCATTGAATCCCTCGTGTCACAAATATCTTCTAAGAAGACCTGATGCAGATTAATAAGGTGTGCCAGAGTCCTGGTCTTAAACTCATTGCCAAAACGTCCATCATAGTATCTGTCCGAAAGACAGCCATTCCAGTAACCTACTGCACTGACAATACACTGCTAAGAGTAGATTTCAAAATGCATGTAAAGTCTGATTTGGCATTTGACCACCATCTGTATACTGTAGTGAGGACATTATTCTTTGTTGCACTGGTATGGCATCTAGATCAAAACTTGTCATTGTTCCATTGTACTCTGTTGTCATAAAAGCAGTCCTTGAGTACAATGTCCCCTTTGGAATGTACCTGGCCAGGCATATGCAACAACTAGAGCATCCTCAGGGATGCCTCACAAAAAGAATACATGGTGTGGAATACAAGTCTGCCGCAGAATGCCTTAAAACCTTGTTCTTATATTTGGTCTCCTACAGGCTGCTAAGAGGTGACTTATGCCTGGCTTACAGAGCATCATCTGATCCAACCCAAATGGACCTGTTACACTTCCATAAAACAAATAGCATAATTAACACACAATCCAAGGACTAAACCTTGTTTGCAACAAAAATGTGACATGCCAGTAGAACAGGTATATTTCACAGTCTTCCCTTTTTTGGAGCAGGCTTCTCATCCATGTGAAGCAGAGTTCTTCCCTGCATTTATTCAAGTGTAACCTGGATAAGTGGATGGAGAACCATAAATATACACCTGATCTGGCACCTATGTCAATATTAGAGTGAAGAAACTTGTAAATGTTTGGGCACTCATGCTTAACTATATATACCTCCACAAAACCGTTGCGAACCAATACCAATAAAATTTTACTGAGAAGTATGGCTAGGCTTAAAATGGCTCCTTGAGTTGATAGCCTAGCATTGTACTAAAATACACCTCCAGAAATACAAAAAAAGAATTGGCTAGAGAACTCAAAATTAACCCTCTCAACCACCAGCAGCTGCAGGAAGAAAGAGAACAGGACATCAGTGGATCAGTACCAGGACAAGTGTTTCTCAGTGTAAATGCACTCAAGTCATGAAGAGCAAAGCCAGAATGAGAACTCTATAAGTGATATATCTTGGCATAATATGTTGCCAAGGTAGCTGAGCTACGGAATGCTGCAATAGTTGTTGATAGTCAAGCTTTGTATCTGCACCCCCAGATATAGGGCAATGCAGTAGTCAAGTCTGGTGGAAACCAAGGAATGAACCACAACTTGCAACATCTGCAGATGTAATAAGATGCGTGTTCTGGTGATGTATCTCAAATGGAAACAGACAGATTTGATGATGGAAGACCCCTGGTCCTGAAGGGTGAGCAGATTATCAAAAATCATCCTAGAATTCAGCATCCTTAGCACAAATTACTGTTTCTCAGTGCTGTATATATAATATCTAAAAACAAAACTGGAGTGGTGAATTACGGATAATGGCATGCATAACCATGGCAACTGTCTTGAAGGTCTTGAGCTTTAGTTCATTACTGGTTACTCAGCTGTGAATGTATATCTGATCTGCAACTAACTTGTATAGGGGAAATATATATTGTTGGTGGAAAGAGAGATGCAGCTGTATGTCATCATTGTGGCAATGGAGTTGTAAATATTTTCTTTCTATAAAATATCTTTGAGGAAGGATAGACATGGAAAACAGTAGTGGGCCTAAAACGTAACCCTGAGGCACACAATAGGACACAGAAAGGTAGGATGATGAGGAATTAACTCCTGGAATCTCCTGAGTATGTCTGGAAAGGTTTCAATGACACTTCAGATAAAGTTTTAGCTTACTGTTTAGCCTAGAGATTGTTTAGCAGTCGGTTATGTCAGGATTAAAAATATTCTCTTTAACAAAGTCTCATCTTCAGCCGAAATGTGGCACACGTTTTTGAAATGTTTGATTAAAAGTTAATGTACTTAAATGGTTTAATTCACTAATTACTATGAGAATTCAAAGAGTTTATATTTAAACCTACAGAATAAATACTTTTTCTCAGACAGCTATATACAAAAACACTGGTATTTATAGAGTTCCCCTTCATTTACACTTTTCAGCTTCATTCAAAGCTTCATTATATGTTACAGCCCATAATTTCACTTAATCAGTCCTAGTTTTAACAACTGATGATGAACTTTTTCCTTATATACTTTTCATCATATACAATTTTTACACAATTTTCTTTGGAAATGTGATGTGTAATAAAAATTATTTCTATTTCTTAGTGCAAAAATGAAGTGAGGTCATAGCAGGGGGAATTTGCTATGATGTAGCAACCTACAATTTGATTATATACTAACCAATAAGATTGATTTTTTTTCTCCAGAACTCATTTTAGACAGTTTAGGACCTTAGAGAACCATAGGTCATCCAAGCACAGTCACAGGCCTTATCTAAACAATCCTGTGTTGATTTGTGATTGATTGTGCAGTTGCCTGGTAAGAGAAGCTTTAGACTGATTTATATTTTATTTTTTACCACTGCTTTTCACTGTTTGTAGGAAGAAAGGGATAGCTTATAGACAAGAAGAATTACTTTGATTTCTGTTTTATTGTTTTACCTCTCATTTTCACTTTTAGTGGCGAACCTTAACTGGGAAAAGCCGAAAGAGGAAGAAGTTGTTAGAAAGAGGTAGGCTTTAGACAGACAATCTCTAGTCATCCTGTAGGACCTAATCAGTTATAAATTCACACAGACCACAGAGAGGACAATCCAGAGCTTATCTAAACAATCATGTGTTAGTTTGTGATTAATTGATTGAGCAATTGCCTGGTGAGCGAAGATTTATTTTGATTTGTATTTTATTTTTTCTTACTATTTTATACTATTTGTAGGATGAAAGGGATAGCTTATAGACAAGAAGATTTACCAGAGTGTCAGTTTTTAATTTATTGATCTTTACTGTTAAAAAAGGGGTGACTGTGAGCAAGAGTGATTACTGCTGCATGCATGGTAAAGGAATTCCAGCTTTTGTGTGACCTTCACAACTGGTACGGTCAGAGCAACAACTTTATTCTACTTAATTTAATATTTAGTTGTATATTGTTTGTGTGATTTTTCTCATAGAAGTTGATTTAAAATCGCTGTGAATTCTGTAGCAAATGATTTTGATTATCCTTTTCTTTTAGAATTCCTTATTCATTTGCAGTTGAAGATGGATTCCTTAAATGAGTATGCCATTAACGATTTTCTAAAGCACAGGTATCTTGTTCAGTGTACTAAATGTTATGTATATTTAAAGGTAGCACCTGATAACATTAAAGGCAACACTTGATAAAACTGGTGATTTGTGTTCCTCATGTGTGAAGTTGAATGATTTGCTTACCATTATTATTAGTAAATCTAGACTTACTGATGACGATTGCGCATGTGCAATTGGCACAGCTTGGAGAACTGTTGTTACATATTAATGATGGGACTGATGAGATGAATAATGTGAGGCAAAGAGCAACTAGAACACATTTAGGAAAGGAAGCGTCTGTTGTCAGTAAAGGTCACTTATCCCATATTGAACTAGATAATACCACTAAGAACTTTGGAATTCTGGATACAAGCATTCAGCAATTCTTGGATTCAGAGCATACAGAAAAAAATGAAAAAAAAGGAAGGAAGAAGTTCACAACAAATAAGGAAGTAAAAGAAACTGACTGATGTTTATAAAGCAGAGTACATACTAAAAAGGACAATGCTTTGATATGTAATACACAGATTACAGGGAATGATAACATTTTTTTTAATAAGAAAACCTCCAGTCTACAGAAAAAGGCATCATTTTTCCAAATGAGAAGGTAGAAAAAAATAGGCAGGGGGCAGGAGAAAAGGAAGAAGTCTTAACCGAACATGGAGGTATTGAAGAACATCACTGTAAGAAAAAAGGTGAAAAGACAAAAGCTGACAGCATGGCTCAAGCTGTGGACATACAAAGACAGTGGTTTGAGAACTGTAGGCTTACAAATGTAATAAGCAATGAAAACCATGGGATTAATAAGAATAATGGTGATGAAGGCCATTCCTTTTACGAATTGATAGAACAGATATTTCTGAATTAGAAGTTGAAGATTCTTCTGATCTGGTCAAGTAAGATATTCTTGTTATTGGAGATTCACTTATTAGAGGGAGTGATACTTATAGTTGCAGAGAAGATGATGAATATAAAGTCATGTTATGCTTGCCAAGAACAAAAATAAGGAAGTGAGACCAGCCTAAGAACGGCTTAATGTAAGGAAGTACGGATCTGTTTTTATTTGTCTTGGTACAAACGATCTCATCCAAAAGGACTGTCTGATTGTTAGTAGGGAACTTACAACCCACTAAGATAGTAAAGCTTATACTGGTGTTAGCATATATTTTTCACAAATCACATATAGAAAGGAGAGTCAGATCACTGTGAATGAAAATATTTTTGGGTAAATACCTACATGAAAAAATTTCCAATTTTATAAAAGTGAAATGTGTAGAGCATCTGAGACTAACTTTGGGCACATATGTGTTTAGACAGGACGGTGTGCATTTGTCAAGATCAGGGAAGAAAAGTTTTCAGCAGATATTTTACAATATGTAACAAAGAGAAGGCAAGATTTTTGCAGGTCAAAAAATTAACAGTTCACAGATACAACATTTGCTGCATCTCTGATACTTGTTAATGCTATGAGCATTAATAATATATTTTTTGCTGGAAACTTTGCTATGCTCCCATAAGACTGATGTTGTTGTTTGTGAAATATGGTTAAAGAACAATGACTGGAAACCAATTTTGTCAGGATATAAATGTTTTTACTATAAAAGGCATTCTAACAAAAATCAAGTGGAGGTGTTATGATAGGGATTAAAGATTGTTATGAGACCTGTGATTATTACAT
>NC_056737.1:1488122672-1488195172 GCF_019279795.1 Protopterus annectens | reverse complement strand
GAAAGGAGTGTTTGTAGGTTGTTACCCCTATGTTTAAAAATAGGAGGGAATGCCTGGTGTTTATGAAAGTTTAATGAACAATGAGTAATAGGTCCTCATGAGCTTCATTTTCAGATTAAGTAACAAATAACCTCATAATATAAAACTTATAATTGCTTATCATGTAATGAAAATCTGACTCTTAATTGGTCAACTCATGCTCAGTACAGTTTATGATGGCAATTTCTTGTGATTCACAACCATACCTACCTATCATATTTTCATTATGTTTATCCCATGTGTTTACATAAGCACATATTTTTTCCTTGCTACAATCATTTACAACAAATGACTTGATGCAATGTCAGATGCATTTTCCAGAGTAACAACTTTGCAGCAGATCTTTGTATCTCCTTTGTCTCCTTTGAGATTTCATTGCAGAACATAACTTATTACATCCGAGTGACACCTGCAGGTGCATCTGCAGTTTACTGATGCTGCTAGGTATCAAATATTTCTTGTTCATATTTGCATAAAAAAATGGCTGTGCCCTGTATGGCTGTGGCTGAGTCAGCTCATTCTTGAGATATGTGTATTTTGTCTTCTTTTGTACAGAAAATCTTGAAAAAAATCAGTTTCTGCACTTCCAGTTGAAGGTACAATAACTTACAGTAGACAGAAGTCTCTAGAAATTAAAGCAGTTGACATCTACATGTTGCTGGTTAGATGCCTTGAAGTCTGAAGGGTATCTGGGGCCCACTACTTGCATGGAGCTACAACAGCTGTGTATTTTAACTCTTCATACTCTAAAGTGCTGGAACTGGTAGAATAGGTCTCTAGAACATGCTGGACAAGGAAAAAGAGAAAGAGATGTCGGAGAACAAGGAAAAGAGGTTGCAGAGCAGGTACTGATGTAAAGTTAAAAGCAAACCCCTACAGGCCTGTACTACCAAGTATATTGCTAGCTAATGTGAGATCACTGGATAGCAAGATGGACTACTTGAGACTGGAACTCACCGACAAGAACAAGATGAGAAATACTTGTTTATTTTTGATTACTAAGGTGTGGCTGCAGGACAAGATAAATGATAGTGCAGTAAGCTTAGAGAATTTATGGAACTCTCTTTTTTTAAACAAGTAACATCTTTATTAAACTATCATGCATGACATAAGAAATCATACATTTATATAAATGAAAACAAACCACACCAACACAATCCTTTGCAAGGACGTAAAATCACAAACCATGCTAACATACTCCCAGTTGCAAACATTATACATTACTTATAATTTATCCAAACATTACATAGCTCTTTCAGATTCTGTCTTCTTTTAAACCTCATTCGTCCCCTATATGTATTGTTCCCACAATTCCTATTTTTTTCTATGTAATTTGCTAATACCCTTTTCTAAAGATCCCAATTAATTTCGCAAGAAATTAAGCATTACTAAACTGGAAAGAATACAGCAGAAATATACTAAAGGAATCCATGGATGTGAAAATTTAATTCATTATGAAAGACTAAAATATCTGAAATTGTACAATGTCTGAAAGTCTCAGATATTTAAGAGGAGGCCTTATTCAGGTGTATAGGGCCAGTGACAGCTACCTCTGGAAATGTTTAGGGTTATCAAAAAATAGTAGAAAATCATCAGGCAACCTATATAGAAGACTCAATAGGAATGCAAAGTGTATTAATCGGTTCTGTGGGAGAAATCTGATACATGGAATAAACTGTCAAATTACATTAAAGCAAACGCTACTTTAGATATTTTTAAGAACAGCTTGGACACATATTATGAGAAGAAGTTTTGGTATATTGGCAGGCTAGAAGGGCATTATTGTCCATGCTTGAAACATTTGTATATCTGCGCATCTGTATGTTTGTATATATGTACAGAAACACACATTGCTCACAAAAGTGAGAAACTAATCCTTGATAAGATGCTACATTTTCCTCGGACTCACACCCACACTCACTCACATACAATTATATGCAAGATGAAACAGAAGCACCCATTAAAAGAATCATGCGGACTCAAGAAGGTCATGCAGATGCTATGCAGAATATGCCCCCAGCTGTGAAATGAATTAGAGGACATTTTAATATAAGTGTACAGTGCTAACATCTGCGCCACTAATGTAAGTGTAGGAAAGCCTTCCTGATAAAATGGATTTCAATTCAGCTGCAAACTGACTAGGAGCAACTGGGCCAGAATACTGCAGAACTTTTTGTCCTGTTTTCAGTAAGTGCCATGGAATATTTTAGACTCACTTGAGCTACTGCCAACTCAGGTAGATAGGGTGTCTGTTTAATGTCTTATCCGAAGGATGGCACACTCAGCAGTGTGTAATTTCTCTTTACATAATCCTTTATCAATGGCTTATTAGTTCAGACTGAAAATGAAGTAGTCTGAATGGAACAGAAAAATAATACAGTTTATAACAAGTATTACAATGATATATATATATGTATGGGTCTATGTCAGATGATCAACTTTTTGAATCAACTTTATGAAAGAGACCATATGATCAAGTTTCCAAAAACTTGAATATCAAAAAAAAAAAAAAAAAAAAAAAAAACACAAAAATCTACCTTATGTTTTTGCAGTGAGGAGACCCCATGCACTCTCCCACACCCCCTGGAAATTATATATACCAACTCCAAAATCGCACTACAGTGAGGAAAAGGGTAAATTTCCTGATCCTTGCTGTACTGCAATCTCAATTCAAAAGCTTTGAGTTTTCAAAAACTCAATCACATGGTCTCAAGTATCTAAAATTCCATATATATTGTGTGTGTGTGTGTGTGTGTGTGTGTGTGTGTGTGTGTGTGTGTGTGTGTGTGTGTGTACATTTATATATATATATATATATATATATATATATATATATATATATATATATACATACACACACATACACACACACACACATATATATATATATATATAAATATATCTATATATGTACAAATATATATATATGTATATATATATATATATATATATATATATATATATATATATATATATATATATATATATATATATATATATATATAGAGAGAGAGAGTGAGAGAGAAAATATATTTATTAACCGGGGTGGAGCACTGAATCATAAGAACTCCTTTTAGGTTCAGCCCTAGAGCAGTATCACGTTGCACAGTACCACAAAGTCAAGCTATGGGAATCTAACCAAGGACTGTATTAGAGAATCGAACCATAGGAACTCATTTGATGTTCAGTCCTAGAGCAGTGTCAGGTTAACTGACCTACTCAGGGTCACAAAGTTAGGCTAGTGGAATCAAACCAAGGACTATTGCAAGGCACAGATAAGTCAACATTAGTCTTAAATCTCTTAGCCAGATTGACCATTATTGGAAAATGTATACACATAGATGATAGGAGAAAATGTACTAACAAATAGAAGCAGTTTAGCCATTGTCTTAGTAAAGAAAAACTAATATAACTGAATTCCAACCGCTGTTTAAATAACTTAGTATACTATCTTGGTTAATGGGAAAAGGCTGTGCCATTACGCAGCTGAGAGTACTAATTTATTAGTGAAGCACTTTGAAGGAAAGGTACACTCCAAGGTAATTAAGGAGACTTTCAAGCATTACAGGTTTTGTTAATGGTTTGACGGAGCTAGATTATAAAATGGAGGAAAAGAGCTATAGGAGTAATGGATACAAAAACAAAAGCTTGAGAAATGTGGAGCAGTACAGCAACTGATAGATATGGCCTGGGGTAGTTTATGAGACACAGAAGAAGGCAAAGACATCGACAGCAATAGACGGGAGGACTGATACAGAGTTGATGAGAGAGCAAATTAATAGAAGAAATGGGAAGAGTCTTTTTTGACAAGAAATAGATTATTATAATGTTAGTATAAAAGAGACATCTGTCAAACCCATCTGTATCAGTAAAGAAAACTCACAGATACTAAAAAGGGAGCTTGTTACAAGGGGGTATAAGATTTAAATGTGAAACAAGACTCCTAATTCACGATGAAAATAATAACAGAGATGTTCATGATAGGACTCGAGCAGGTTTTGATCATGATGACACAGTATAAACTTGACTATGGCCTTTGTGTCACAGGTAGATTTTTTTTTTTCTGGATGCTTCCTTATCAAATAATTTTCTGAATACAGAAAATATAGATACACGTTAAAACTTAAAAAAGCAAATAAGTTTTAGGAATTTTAAAAATGAATGATTAACCTTGTTATCAGATGTCTTGAAAGTACTTATCATACCCTTATGTTGTTGTTTCATATCATGACTTACGTTAGGTTCCTTATTAGAAGACCAAAGACGCATTTTTTTGAATGCGTCTTGGTTGAACTCAAAAGCCTAAAATGGCAAAATATCAAAGCGGCATTTAAGCAAATTCTTTACCTGGGAAAGAATTTGCTTGGCAGCTTACTTCTGCCATTTTCAGCACTGTAGTGTGGTCTCAGAGTTGGTATATTTAAGTAGGAGGGGTGTGGTGGGGCAAAGCCTCCCACTTAATGTAATGTTTAAAGTAGTTATTTATTTTTTTTGTTGGAACAGCAATTTTTTTCCCTAGGAAAAAAATCACTATTCTGACAGTTAGAAATTGTAAGCTTTTGCTTACATAGGGTCAATTAATCACTGTTCGCTTTTTTAAGTGTTCGGTTATCTAATATAGACCCCCTATGTTATATCAGATGTTGAGTGCCCTGTCACACATCTGGAGATTGCAAGTTCAGGAAAGAACCAAAGCCCCTGGAAAAGTGAATGAGAATGGGCAAAGAAAGAGAAAATATCATGTGGATTGATCTTTCCTGTCTTAGGCAAGTTTGGAGCTGTTTTTGTGACACTACTGACACCCTGACAAGTTGAGATAGTCAGTGAAGCAGGACCCCGCAAACACTGTGCACATTCATGCCATCTCAGTGCCAGTAATGCATATAAGGGGCAGGTTTAAGGATAAACTGGTCCTCTGCATCAGAGTGAGGAAAGTCATGAGGACCTTACCACAGGCAAGGCTAATCGTACATATGCACAGTACAGGGCTATGGAAAGTCAACAAAGGATAGTTGGCCAGAATATCTGGCATGAGAGAAACTCAGTTGGAGGACATCACAAAAATAATTTCTAAAAACTATGTGCTTGTATATATTATGCAGTGATCATGAAAAGATATGGCATATTGTTTTCACAATATTACTATTTAAAGAAAAACATATAAAGAAGAAAAAGCCAAGTAATAATAGATATAAGTGGTCATGTTACATAATCTGAGTCTTCTGCCACTTCAACGGTGAAAGGAGTGTTTGTAGGTTGTTACCCCTATGTTTAGAAATAGGAGGGAATGCCTGGTGTTTATGAAAGTTTAATGAACAATGAGTAATAGGTCCTCATGAGCTTCATTTTCAGATTAAGTAACAAATAACCTCATAATATAAAACTTATAATTGCTTATCATGTAATGAAAATCTGACTCTTAATTGGCCAACTCATGCTCAGTACAGTTTATGATGGCAATTTCTTGTGATTCACAACCATACCTACCTATCATATTTTCATTATGTTTATCCCATGTGTTTACATAAGCACATATTTTTTCCTTGCTACAATCATTTACAACAAATGACTTGATGCAATGTCAGATGCATTTTCCAGAGTAACAACTTTGCAGCAGATCTTTGTATCTCCTTTGTCTCCTTTGAGATTTCATTGCAGAACTTAACTTATTACATCCGAGTGACACCTGAAGGAGCATCTGCAGTTTACTGATGCTGTTAGGTATCAAATATTTCTTGTTCATATTTGCATAAAAAAATGGCTGTGCCCTGTATGGCTGTGGCTGAGTCAGCTCATTCTTGAGATATGTGTATTTTGTCTTCTTTTGTACAGAAAATCTTGAAAAAAATCAGTTTCTGCACTTCCAGTTGAAGGTACAATAACTTACAGTAGACAGAAGTCACTAGAAATTAAACAGTTGACATCTACATGTTGCTGGTTAGATGCCTTGAAGTCTGAAGGGTATCTGGGGCCCACTACTTGCATGGAGCTACAAC
Source organism: Protopterus annectens (assembly GCF_019279795.1). NCBI lineage: Eukaryota > Metazoa > Chordata > Ceratodontiformes > Protopteridae > Protopterus > Protopterus annectens. Next base: position 1,488,189,137 of record NC_056737.1, on the reverse strand, counting down.
AGCTGTGTATTTTAACTCTTCATACTCTAAAGTGCCTGGAACTGGTAGAATAGGTCTCTGGAACATGCTGGACAAGGAAAAAGAGAAAGAGATGTCGGAGAACAAGGAAAAGAGGTTGCAGAGCAGGTACTGATGTAAAGTTAAAAGCAAACCCCTACAGGCCTGTACTACCAACTATATTGCTAGCTAATGTGAGATCACTGGATAGCAAGATGGACTACTTGAGACTGGAACTCACCGACAAGAACAAGATGAGAAATACTTGTTTATTTTTGATTACTAAGGTGTGGCTGCAGGACAAGATAATTGATAGTGCAGTAAGCTTAGGGAATTTTACACTGTTTCGTGCAGGCAGAAAACATACACTGTGTGGGAAGGCCAGAGGAGGTGCAGTCTGCATCTATGATAACAAAAGATGGTGCACCAACTGTGTACTATCACATTGCTGTGAGAACTTAGAGGTCCTGTCAATTAAATGTAGACCATTTTACTTGCCCAGGGTCAGTGTAAAAGTGCTGTATATCCCAACTAGTGCTATGACCACTGAGGCTCTAAATAAACTAAACAATCATGTGGGTAAGCTGCAGAGCAAATATCCTGACTTTGTACATGTGTTAGATGGTGACTTTAATAAAGAAGATCTGAAAGAAGTACTCCCACACTACCATCAGTATGTGAAAATTCCTACCAGGGGTGATAATATCTGAAACAAGGTTTGCATAAACTTAAAGAAAGCTTATAAGGCAGTGCAACCTCCACAAATGGGAAACTCTGACCATTATACCATCTTGCTGTCACCAGCTTACAATCCTGCACTAGTTAGACAAAAAACTAAGAAGAAACAAATCAAGGCATGGACTGAGGGGCTATGCAGGGCCTCCAAGCCTGCTTTGAAAGAACCAATCGGGATATGTTCATGGAGGCAGCAACAGTGAATCAGTATCTGAACACTGATGAATACACCGTGGTAGTGATGGCATACATTTCAAACTGTGTTGATGGGATAACATATACCAAGAGCATCACTATTAGAGCTAACCAGAAGCCATAGCTCACCCCTAAGGTTTATGAGCTTCTGAAGGAGAGAAACACAGCTTACAGGGATAAGGGCAAAGCAGCCCTAAGTGTAGCAAGAGGTAATCTGAGGACAGGTATAAAGGAGGCTAAGAGGGAGTATGGCAGAAAGGTACAGAGCCACTTTGAAGACGCGAAGGATCCAAGGCGAATATGGCAAGGCATTCAGGAGATCACTGACTACAAAATCAGGTCAGCACAGTGTGAGGACAGCATCAGTTCCTGGATAGCTTGAACATCTTCTTTGGTAGATTTCAGGAAAGAAACAACAGATTGGCACTAAAGCTACCCACTGATGAGAAGGATGCAATACTCAGCCTCAGCACAGAGGAGGTAAGAAGAGAGCTACGGAGAGTGAACCCCAGGAAAGCTGCTGGCCCAGACAACATACTGGGCATGGTATTAAAACGCTGTGCTGATCAACTATGCACAGTGCTCAAGGAAATATTTAACATCTGTCTTGCAATGGAGAAAGTACCCTCATGCTGCAAGGAAACTGACATTATCCCACTACCTAAGAAAACTACTCCCTCCAGCCCTAATGACTGCAGACCAGTTGCTTTGACATCCACTGATATGAAATGTTTTGAGTGGCTGACCAAAAAGCATCTTTCATCATGCCTACCTCCTGATTTTGACCCTCTGCAGTTTGTGTACAGAGCTCAACTGATCTATGGCTGATGCTATATCAGTAGCACTACACATCTCCCTTGAGCATTTAGAGGGCAAAGACAACCATGTGAGGATGTTGTTCATAGACTTCAACTCTGCATTTAATGTGGTGGTACCAATGCAGCTGATAGGAAAACTGGCACGTTTAGGAATCAGTAAACATCTCTGTCACTCGATCCTGGACTTGCTGATTGAGAGACCACAGAGGGTGTGTTTGGGTAAAAACACATCCAAGTGCATCACAATCAGCACTGGAGTTCCACAGGGATGTGTTCTCAGCCCACTGTTATTCATCGTCTGGACCCACAACTGCTATGCTGAGCACAAGTCCAACCATATCATGAAGTTTGCTGATGACATCGCAGTCGTGGGTCTCATCACAAAGAAGGATGAAAGGGTGTACAGAGAGGAGGTGGCACCTCTAATCAGTTGGTGTGAGGGGAACAACCTTGATCTGAATGTAAGCAAGCTCAATGAGGTTATCACTGACTTCAGGAAAAGCAGAACAAAGCACCCAGCGCTCAGGATCAATGGTGAGAATGTGGAGAGGGTGGAGTACAAAATTCCTGGGTGTACACATATCAGAGGATCTGTCTTGGTCAAGAAAGTGCACCGATGCCTCCACTTTTTAAGAAGGCTGAAAAAGCTAAGCTTCCTCCTCATATTCTCTCCACCTTCTATAGAGGTGCAATAGAGGGCATCCTCAGCTGTAACTTCACAGAGCGGTTTGGAAGCTGCACAGTTACAGAAAGGAAGGTGCAACAAAGAGTGGTGAGGGCTGCAGAGAAGGTAACAGGTTCCTGTCTTCCATCAATAGAACAACTTTATTCTGTAAGAAGCATCTGAAAGGCCACCAAAATAATACAGGACACCACAAATCTAGTGCATGGACTGTTTAAGTATCTAGCATGGAGCAAGAGATATCTCAGCATCTGCTACCAGACTACAAGATTCAATAACAGTTTCTACCCACAGTGGTTAGACTTCTGAACTCTGACACAAGTCCTAGGGGTCTGCACACATAAGTCAGTTTTTATTTATTTGTGCAATATATACTTACAAATATTCCAATTACGTGCAATATTTATTTATTATATCCACAGACAGTATTATTTAACCCACTTAAGTGCAATATTTGACAAATAACTTGGGCATTGTTCAATCTGTAGTGTGTTTTGTATTACTTTTAAAAGGATAGTTAATTTAACTCAGGGGAGGCTATTCTTTTCATATATGACTTTTGGTAAATGTCTCTGCTCTTTCTTGCATTTATTGGGAGTAGTGTTGTATTTGTTAGCTTTATTTAGTCCTCTACTTATATGTGTTGTTTCACTTTCCTTTGTAATCTTAAGAACTGAGCTGAAGCACAAAATTTTAGGCTTCGTATGTAGTTCTAAATGACAATAAAGTGTACTTTGACTTTGACAATAATTCCAAAACAACCATGCTATGTAGAAGTGTTAAAAGCTTTCATCTTAAAGCTTACACAATGGCAAACTCAACTACATTAATATTTGACCTCTGTTTAGTGCAGGTAAAGAGATATTAACTTGTTTTATGATATTAATTTATATAGGTACAATTTTCAAAATTTTTTCTAACTATCTCAACAACCAAGTAACACAAACAGAACTAGCATCATATGAGAGCTCTCAGCTAGAGGAATAAAATGCCACTGACAGTACGTGTGTAACTTGAGTGGATGCTGAGATATTTTAGGTTGTTTCCAAAATCTTACAAGCGTAATACTGTGTTTACTGTGACTCATAAAATTTGGTTTAAAACCTAGAACCTAAAGAATACTTCCACTATAAAAATGGCTTGTTCCAAAATGTTTGCCATTTATACTTCTTTCATAACCCCTATGGTTCCAAAAATATGAACATTTACTTGAAATGTGAAGACATAATTTGATTCTGTCAAAAGACTTAGGCTCCACCCATTGGAAGTTACAGTGCAAACTCCCTGAGTTCCATCAGAGTGAATGAGTTAAGTAATCGTCATTTTTTTCTGAAAGTAGCCTTCTTGAACCTTCTTTATAACTGTTACATAGCTATATCAGATGAATTTCTCCTTTTTCTCCACTTTTTCTCCACTTTACCATAATCAGCATATTTATTTTCTAAATCATCACATAACTATATAGATATATATATATATATATATATATATATATATATATATATATATATACACACACACACACACACACACACACACACACACACACACACACACACACACACACACACACAGAGAGAGAGCACGAGCGAGCGATAAGTACCGAAGGATAAATATATTGCAATCACAAATATTTGTTTAGAAATACTCGCATGGTAAATATACAGAGTTTGTATATGTCTGTGTATGCAAACAGTGAATTTTGTCTTTAAAAAGGATTACCTATATCTGACAGCATCACTAACTAGATGTCAGCAAAAGTAAAGGGAAACATGAATTAAGAGGGGGTAAAGCACCCCAAGAATCAAGGAGTATCCCCCCAGAATGAGAGAACTTTGAGGCCAGGGTTGGGCTGGGGAGGAGAGATTTGTTTCTACAAGACAGGTTGGCAGATAGAAGACAGAAGCCTCTTTATCTAAATAATCCAAGGAAGACATTTATGTGCAACAGAATTTAAACTCTGCACCTAACTTTGGTAAAGTTGTTGTTCTTTAATGTTTTAAAGACCATGGAAATTAATTTTCCTGGAAGAATCAGACTTTATGTTTCCATATAAAAATAAAACCATTTTTAAATAAAATGGGCTTAATCTCAGCTGCATTATTTTCTGCTTTGGTAGACACAATGAGCGCAATTATGTCTTAATCAACCTGAAGTCCAGGGACGACCTGTCCCTGCCAAGTTAATGTAACTTTCCATTTAAAGAAAAACTGTGGCCTTTTGGTGCTGGGAGAGTTTTATGCTACTATGTATTTTGCTGACAGCTGCACCAAAGCTATACTGAGAGGCAGGAAACCTGTGTTCCTTAGAGCAAGACTGGAGTAATCTAATGCCATGTACCCGGGCTGAGAGAGCACATCTGTACTCATTGGTGATATGCCATCATCCAGTGCTGAGAAACTGCACTTTTTTTTTTGTTTTATTTCTACTGGATAGTTTATGTATGCAAGATGGCAAAAGTTGAACAACTCCTTAAGACAATCACAGCAGCAGCTAAGGGTTTGGTGGTGGTCAAAAGTCCACTGCAATGCTAATAACTGCACTAGCGCTGAAGCTGCCAAATTAGAGATGAGGATAAGGGCACGCACACATTGTTGCCTGTGAGCAGTTCATCAGCCAAGAAGGATGTCAGAGAACCAATTTGTCTTTCATTGTTTCAGCACAGTTAATGGGGGAGTCCCTCCCAGTGTTCATAAATGAAAAAAACTAATTACAAAGATTATGAAGAAGCTATGAAATGTTTATATACCTGAGGAGGGTTACAAGAGAAATCCATTCTCATAAATTAAATAAATAAATTCCATGGTTAGACATTTTATAATAATAAAATATTAAGACCTCAGATATCTGAATTATAATACACAGTAACAATACAGACACTTGCAGAGGGTTGCAGCAATAAAGAACACATTACAAAAATATTAGACAATGATACATTCAAATAGTTGTTTCTGATTGCTGTTAAATAACAACAAAACATGAGTGTGTTAGTCTGATCGTAAAGACTCGCAGAACTTTATTGTTCTGGCAGAAAGAATATTTTGCCATGAAAGCCTTATACAATTAAATTTCCTTTAGCAGCAGGGAAACCTTTTATCATCAAACAAAAAGTTCAATTGCTTCTGTATTTTCTTTAAAATTTGCAGGGGCACATCACTAGGTTCTATAATAAGGATGTTAATGTCATTGTACCTTTAGAGAATGGGCTTAATGTACAAAAGTACCCTAACTGGAGAACGAACGTTCTCCAGTAGGGTATTAATGTACAAGTAATACCCGCAGAAAAACAAGTCTGCCACTTCACAGCAGCATATCAAGCTGCCATGGAGCTCGGACTCAGAAAACAAAATGTCCACCATTATTTTACACTTGCTAAGCAAAGCCTCTGCTGTTTAGTGAGTGTAAAATGTTAAAAAAAAGACAAAAAAAGGTATGTGCATATGAGTGTGTGCGTGTGTGTGTGAGTGTTAGTGGTATGCATGCATATCAGTGAAAGTGAGAGTGTGAGCCATTATTTTACACTCACTAAGCAGCACTTTTGCTGTTTAGCAAGTGTAAAATAAAAAAATAAAAAATATATAAAAATAAAACATGCGTGAGACACTGTATGCATGTATGACACTAAGAGAGAGGGAGAGCTCAATTGAGTGTGTATATGTGTGTGTGTGTGTGTGTGTGTGTGTGTGTGTGTGTGTGTGTGTGTGTGTGTGTGTGTGTGTGTGTGTGTGATAGATGGAGTGAGTGAAGTGTGAAAGTGAACCAAAGATCCCCTGGTAGCATGTGTGAGAGAGAGTGAAGAGAGAATGATCTATGCCAGCCCTTAGAGAATGGGCTGTCTGTAAAATTGTTATGTTTTACTTACTTATGTATTTTTTAAGTACTACTTACTTATGTATTTTTTAAGTACTGTTTTATTTTTTTAATATATTTTGGATGTAAAATGCTTTCTCTAATGCCATTAACATATACTACAACAAGTATGAAACATTAGGTGGAGGAACTATTTAACATCGAAAATATATTAAAAAATAAAATAGAACATAAAAAAATACATACGTAAGTAAAAGGCAACACTTTTACAAAGATACCATTCTCTAAGCACAATAATACCCTCCAGGGTGTGTGTTAATGTGTAGTTAATGCCCTTCCAGGGGTGTAGATAATTCCCGACAGAGTGTATGTTAATATGTAATTAGTGCCCACCCAGTGGTGCAGCATTGGGCCTCTACACCCTGGAAGGACATTAATTACACATAAACACACACCTTGGAGGGTATTATTGTGCTTGGAGAATGGGCTGTCTGTAAAATTGTTGTGTTTTACATACATATCTATTTTTTTAAGTTCTGTTGTATTTTTTAATATATTTTTTTTACTCAAATGATTTTTATTTTGATGAAATAACACAAAAATGTAATACATTCATAACATTCAATAACTATTTACAGTATTTACATTCAGCCTGGCAAAAAGGATTCAGATAAAAACATTTGTAGTTAAATAATACGTTAATATATAAACTAGGATAGGAAAAGTTTGGTTCCATCTGTAGGGTATCAATCAAAATCAAAACTTTCCTCCACAGACTATTAACCAATGGCTTAGGAAAAGTTCTTAACTCTTTAGGTCTTTTCTCCATTAGCATGCATTTCTTCAGTGATGATAGGAATTCCTCCATTGTGGGTGCTACATTAGAGTTCCATCTTCTAGTCATACATTTTCTGGCTATTGCTAACATTGTCCACAACAAATACAGGCCATCTTTCTTCATATTATTACTATTAACAAAATTCAATAAAATTAAAGACTTTGTCAAAACAAATATATCAGTATAGATAGCTTGAAGAAATGTGTTAATCTCATTGCAATATATTTTAATATTAGTACAGTCATAAAAAATGAGACCAGTCAGCATTAGTGGACAGATATCTCCAACATAACTTGCTGTTTGAAGGGTTCATTTTTGAGCGTTTCTCAGGTGTCAAAAAGGATCTGTGTAGAAATTTCCAATGAAAAATCCTCCAGAATTGTGAGTAAGAAGTTAAACTGAAAATAAAATGTTTGTTTTATCTTCCATTGATATTGATACTTGAAACCCTTTAGTTAGGTATTGCCAGTAAGAATCTTTAAGAGCTGTCTTATAGACAATTAAAGTGTTATATAGATATGATAATTCATTCTTAACACTGATATTATATAGAATTCCAAAAATCCAGTTTATAATTTTTGGTACGGTTTTTAAGGATGAGTTATATATCATTTTAAAAATATCCTTAGTGCATGCTATGACACTCTGAAGAACCAACCAGTCATTAGGGGATAGGCCATAGGTTGACAATATACTTTGTGTGTTCAAAGCTTTTTGGTTTTCAATACATTGCAACCAACAAAATAGGCTATTATTTTCCCATAAACCAAAAATCTCTCTATGTATTTTATCATGGAAATCCCTTGTAATAGTAAATGGCATTAAAAATCTACACCACAGTTTTATATCTAAATTTGTATTAATGAATTTTCTAAATACATCAAAAATATTGTTTATTAGTGTTAGTTTAGTTAATTTTGTTGCACTATACTGTAAATTTAAACTTAAATAGTACCATATCTTATCTTTGTCAGTTACCAAAGCATTCTTTGATAAATATTTTTTATTCATTAGTATAATGGAGTATAACTGTTTCCAATTGGAAGAGTATCTAGGATTTATCAAATTCATCACTATTTTAATTATATATGCCTTTACATAAGTTTCAATCTCTGGGAATTTTAACCCCCCTTGTTCCCATTTTCTGATATGATGAGAATATGCCACTCTATTTCTTCTGGGGTACCACAGGAATATCATCAGAGTTGAAGTGATTTCTTTAAGGAATTTCTTTCCTGGTGTAAGTATAAGGGCTTGTGCTATACATATAATATTTTAGGTAACAAAACCATTTTTATCAGTCGTAACCTATCATCAAATGTTATAAACAAATTATTCCATTTGCTTATTAATGTCTTGATTAAGTCTATGGCTTTAGCATAGTTAAGCTGTAAGGTTTCCTCTATATTCTTACCTAGGACTATTCCTAAATAGTCTAGAGTTGAAACTTGGTTTCCAATAATATGATTAACTGGAACCTGTATGATTTTTTTATTTAATAATACATATTTTGATTTAGATTTGTTGAAGGAGAGTCCTGAGATTTTTTGGAAATTTGTTGTTACTATATCCACTTCACCTAACACTTCCTTAGAGTTGGGTAAGGTAAGTAAGACGCATCAGCAAACATCATCATTTTAGAAATATATTGGTCATATATATTTATACCTCTTATCTTTGGGTTATTACATATTAAAATGGCAAGTATTTCTATGGCCAGAGCAAATAGAATAGGGGACATTAGACATCCTTGTCTAGTACCTTTAGTGATTTGGATTGCTTTGGAAGTAAAAGGATCTAATTTGACATATGCTAGATTATTTTCATAGATTTTCTTTATCATTGTTATAAAAAGGGGGGAATCAAATAACTGTAAGACTTTAAATAACCCCAATTTAATGAGTCAAAGGCCTTTTGAATATCTAAACCTATTAATAATGCTTCATGATTTTATCTGTTGAGGTAATCTATCAGAGTTAATACTCTTTTAATATTATCCTGTGTATCCCTGTTATGTATGAAACCGGTTTGGTCTTCATTAATTATTTTAGATATGGGCATTTTCAATCTATTGACCATAATTGACATAAATAGTTTATAATCATTATTCAACAAAGAAATTGGTCTATATGAGTTGCAATGATTAGGGTCCTTATTCTCTTTTAATATAGGGGAAATTAGAGAATATCTCCAAGGAGGAGGAATATTTGCTAATGTCTGAACTTCAAGAAAGGTTTTATGTAGGAGAGAGATTATAGAAGAAGGGAGCAGTCTATAAATTTTGATAATTAAGCCATCTATTCCAGGTGCTTTATTCGACTTACTTCCTTTAATCCCATCTATAGTTTCCTTTTGAGAAATAGTTTTTTATAGATCTAACTTAAGTTTCTCAGGAATTCTTGTTATGTTGGGAACTATATTATCTAACTTCTCACATTCATTTGTACTTATTTTATCTTTATAATGCTCTGCATAATGCTAACTAAAAGCCTCCAGAATGTCCCATATGTCCGAGACCTTTTTCCTTGTCCCTTCATGAAAGATACTATCAGTGTGATTATTTTTTGATTGTATCTTAACTTTCATAGATAGGTTATGATGATGCTTAGGAGAGGTAGAATAAGAATTTTTAGATTTTCCATAGCTAAATTAGTTTTATGGGATAATATTTCATTGTATTTCTTATTTGCTTCTTCTATTTTCTTATTATCTGTAGCAATTAAGTTTTTATTAGATTTGAGAGATAATTTTTAACATATGTTTGATGTAAAATAGTTCTGCCTAATGTTTCATACTTGCTGTAGTATATGTTAATGGTGTTGGAGAAAGCATTTTATATCCAAAATATATTAAAAAATAAAACAGTACTTAAAAAATACATAAGTAAGTAAAACACAACAATTTTACAGAGAGCCCATTCTCTAGGGGCTGGCATAGATCATCTTCACTCTCTCTCTCTAACACATGCTAGCAGGGGATCATTGGTTCACTTTTGCACTTCACTTACTCACTGTCTCTCTCTCTCTCTCACACACACACACGTAGTCTCTCTGCTTTCATGCACACATTCACTTGAACAAGATTGGTCTCACCCTCTTTCTCAGTCTTTCACAGTCTCCAGCTGCTTTCATGCACACATTCAGCCTCACTCTATCTCTATCACACACACACACACACACACACACACACACACACACACACACACACACACACACACACACACACACTCAATCAAGTGCTATCTCTCTTACTCTCATACACACATCCATTCTCTCACACACACTTTATCTTATTTTGTTATTTTTTTTTTATTTTACACTTGGTAAACAGCAAAAGTGCTGCTTAGCAAGTGTAAAATAACAGCTCGTTTGCTCTCCCTTTCACTGACATGTATGCATACACTTACACACACACACACACACACACACACACACACACACACACACACACACACACACACACACACACACACACACACACACACTCACACCTTTTTTTTTTGACATTTTATGCTCACTAAACAGCAGAAGCGCTGCTTAGCGAGTGTAAAATAATGGTGGCCATTTCATTTTCTTTTTTTTTTTTCAATTATTTTAATTAATAGTTACACATTTAATAATACAATACATAAAATAAAATAAAAAAATAATACAGCAATATCAAAAGTAAACCTATAATCACACTACTATTATCTATACTACACTTCTAAATGACTAGCCTGAAATAAATTATCTTTATATTAAAAATTAAAATTCTATTAAAAGATGTACAAAAAAGATATTGTATATAGGTTATCGATAAGCGTTTCCTTTAATATGTACCAGAGGAACAATATAAATTAATAATTATGCTTACATAACAATAAAGAATTTTTCCCAAATTTTTTGGATTATTTATGTTTTTCTTGTGATCCATAAGTTTAAATATTTACAGCTCCAGAACATGTGTAAAAGATCCCGCCGTTTTATAATAGGGCCATTTCATTTTCTAAGTTCGAGCTCCACAGTAGCTTGATATGCTGCCGTGAAGCGGCAGACTCGTTTTTCTGTGGGCATTACTTGTACATGAATTCCCTGCTGGAGAACATTCTTTCTCCAATCAGTGTACTGACGCATTAAGCCCGTTCTCTAATTACACATAAACGCACACCCTGTCAGGCACTATTGCTTGCGTAAAAGCTACCATCAATTAACCACCTGTAAAAGCTACTATTAATTGTCAGGTAAAGTAAAGTAGACTTGTTGGAGGTTATATATTAGGAATTCACAGTAGAAAGGAAAAGAAATAAAGAATTGTCTATTCCATAAGACTAAAATGCAAGTCAGATATTTTATAGGGCTAGTAGTATATCACTGAAAATGTGTGTGCCCACTGTTTGTTTTGCCCATGTCCTCACAAACCTCACTAAAGGAAAAACACCACAGAACAAAATGGACCATAACTGCAAACACTGCATTCAAACAATTAAAAAAGAAATTATACTCTGAATAAGTACCAGCTTCTTCTGACGTTACCAAGCAATTTATAGTGAATAAGGATACATCTGATGTGGTGCGGTACAGTTCTGTCTAAGAAAGGTGATGGAGAGGAACACCTTATTTAGTTTTTTTTTTTAAGCAGGAAGCTGTCTAGAACAGAAGTTAAGGACTTGACCATTGGAACAGAGTGCCATTCTTTAAGTGAGCTCTGGAGTCACTTAGATATTACTTGTTAGGTTGAGAACTTATACTAACCAGTCATGATTTACAACAGTAACTCAATCAAATACAGCAAATGTCAAATTATATAGGTGGCCTTATCACAACAAAATTTTACATTTAAACATTTATCTGGCTCAAATTACAATAATATGAATGGCCACTCAAGGGCTGACAGGCTACTCACATAATGTGAATGGTCACTCAAGGGCTCAAAGGCTATCCCATTTGCAAATCAAAAAAAAAAAAATTAATGGTTACAAAATGGCGGAGAAGGTGAATCTAACATAGCATGTTAACTGTCCCGACTTAAATGTGGGAACACTCAAAAGAAAGGCAAATATCATGCATTTACTGCCTGTATAATGGTAATATTAAAGACACTGCTTGCAAATACAGTGAATGCATAAAAACTGTGAAGTATATTTTAAGAGAAGTATGTCTGAATAACAGAATCATTTACCAGGTGTCAACAATAATGAAAGAAACGGATATATAAAAAAGGGGGTAGGACAACTCAGGAATAAGAGAGCATCCACCCTGGAATCTGGAGATCAGAGCAGTAGCTTTGGGGGAGAAATATATTTTCTCCAAGGCAGATTGGTAGGGAAAGTCTGAAACCTGTTCACCTGTGTAAGTCAAAGGAAGAGACTTCTGTATACGTTTTGAACTCATTATCGCATTTTGCAAAGGTGCTGCTGCTTTCATTTTGTTAAGAACCACAGAACGTAATTAGAAAGAAAGAAAAGAACGGACTTTATGTGGCCTTTAATATAAAACTGATTTATATTAAATGCACTTCATATCATCTGGCTTATTCACACACACATATATATATATATATATATATATATATATATATATATATATATATATATATATATATAATCTATTTATCTTTCTATAGATTGATATAGATAGATAAATAGATCTACATATATATATATATATATATATATATATATATATATATATATATATGTATATATCAGTAATCATTGAGTTGACAATTGATCAGGACACAACTGACCTTAAATAGTAATCATATTCCTGAGATATCAAATGTGGCTGAAATCCCAAGTTTAACACATTTCTACACAGCTTTTCACAGAATATCAGTTTCCCCCCACCCTTCCCATACACTTCTCCCATACCTCTGCATCTTTACATATCTTACCTTTAAGCTCACACAGCAATGGAAAGGGGCCATATTCCAAAACTATGTTGTACTGTGATCTTGGGCAGCAATCTAGTGCAGTTTTATTATAACATGCATTTGCATTTGGCTTGGACACTTTTAGCTTGCTTAGCTGCAAGTAACTCATATCTTTATATATATATATATATATATATATATATATATATATATATATATATATATATATATATATATATATATATATATATATATATATATATATATATATATAGAGAGAGAGAGAGAGAATATATATGTGTGTGTGTGTGCATACACATGTAAACCAAAGAGAAAATTCAGCAAATCCAAAGTAAATGAATTTTAATTCTACCAAATGCTGTAGCAAAGTGGATTCACTCAAAGGCTTCACCAAAGTATAGCCCCAAATTTCACACTCTTAAATTTATCATAGAAACTTATAAAATATATACTTTTACCTAAAATTCAAGTTGGTATTATGGCAATGCACTTTGAAATACAGGGTCAAATCACAAATCTGTTTTACTCTGCTTTTGACTATATGGTTGACATATCTGTGATAATAACACAAGCATTTTACCTTTGATAAGTCCCTTTTCTTGCAATGTTTGTAGTGAAGGTCTTCTTGAAATAAATTTCTTTAGCCTGCTTTTAACTCTGTTTCGTTCGTTGTTCTCAGAGGCACTGTAATTCAGTCTAAATACTGAAACAGAAAATGTAATATAATCAGTGTTTTGCAAAGTTTATTTATATAACAGGGTTAGAATGGAGATATTGCTGCTGAGGGTTATTTATATTTTTAGGCCCTAACTTCCCCATCCTGTCTGCACTTCTGTAAGTATTCAATGGGCAGGCATGCAATGGGGATGCCCTGGCATATTTTTCCTACTCCATAGTGACTTAGCCAGTGTCTCCGACATATTTGCCTTGGGAGGTCTACTTCCTATAAACAAAATCCCACTTACCTGACTTTCATAACATCGAACCAAGAACACTGAACGTCCACAACACTGACCTCTTGGAACACAGATGTTTAACTAAATGTAAGTAACCTGTTGATCAACCCGAAAAATAAACTGAAACAGAAGCAAAGAACCCCCACCCCCAATATACTAACTGCAAGATCGCACTACCGTGGAGGTCAGGGGCAAAGGTCAACATGCTCGCCAAGCAGTTACTTACCTTTAGTTACACGTTGGTGTTACGAGCGGTCTGTGTTGTGGACTTTCAGTGTTCTCAACTCGATGTTATGAAAGTCTGGTAAGTGGGATTTCATTTATACAAAGGGGGCCTGCTTTGAGACAGTACCCCCCTCTGAGTCTCTAGCCCCCAGCAGGGATTAATTTCAAGGAATGTTCCAGCATGTGCCCACTTTCTCATGATTGGCATGCCCATTCTTCCTCTGCTAGTATCTCAGATATCTGAGCCTCTAATGAAGCCCCGATTGCCTGGACCATAGGCAGGGGTCTATCCCCTATACAATGTTTTTACCTATGTAATTCCCTTTTTTTTAGCAGCAGCTTTTGGAATCAATGGTCATGCTTCACAATTGTTAGTCTGTGGATCTTGAGGAGGTTGAGTAGGGCTACAGCTATGCATTTAAAAGCTTTAAACATTACATGCATTAAACCATATGAAGCAATAACAAGTGGTAACTCTTGTTTCCATCTCAGCTAAACAATTACGCACACTAGATTTCTAGAATCATACATGCAGCACTTTTTCAAACACAGCTTATATATGTATAATGACATCTTAACATATTGTGCTGAAAGCATACATCCTTTATTTTTCTCTTGTAGTATTACATTTGCAAACATGATTTTCTAAGTAAGTATTAGCAGATAAGATGCAGAAGGTTTGAAGTGACACAAAGAACATGGTCACTTTTTCTTAAAAAATGTTTTCATCAAAGATGTTGAATTGTAACTCTTTTCAATTTTTAATTATTTCAATGCATGAGAGAGGTGGTACCTTTTTATCTTCCTCTACATTTAAACAACAAACAAAAACAAAAGCAAAAAAACTGATAAACTGACAATATTATTTCCAACTGACTATACTGATAAGCTTTTACAATAATGCAGACCATGAAACATTAAGCAAACATTTGACTAACAGAAATGAAACTATGTTTGTTATCATAAAATGCAGCAAGGATTTAAGTAAAGTGTATGTTGCAAAATTTATATCAAGAATGTATGGGGAGTAAACAACAGTAAAATTACCTGTGAACAGCAGCTCCAGTAAGGCAACATTTTCTATATTATCTTTACTAACATTTAATATAAAAACCTTTGCAGCAATCTGAATATTAGCGAAGCATAACCTTTTCTGGTGACTGAGACTCTATATTGTAGACACAACTACTTAGAGTGCACCAATTGGAGACAAACTGGAAGGTAGTTAATATAACAACATACCCCATTATGTTATTATTCAGTCACACTTTACCTGTTTTACAAAAATTAGGAAAACATGGCAATAGCCTTATTCCTTACAGAAGGATTGGTCTGACACAGATATCTTTGCAAGAAATAAATAATTCCTTATATGAAATCCAATTTTCTATCCATTCCCTATTTGTTCTTCCTTTCCCTCTTCTCTCTTTCTTTGCCCTTATTCCTGATCACCCTTCTTAACTAATTTAATAACAGTTAAAGCTCTTCTGCCACCCCTTTTCACTCTCCTGTCTACTCTCTTTCCCTCCCAATCTCTTATTCTTCACCTCTCCTCCAGTTTTCTACCCTGCTGTCTTGCTCTCATGGTCCTTATTACCTAATTTCTTCACTCAACCCCTCATACCCTCCATACATATGCAGTCCATTCTCAGTTCATTCCACCATTATGCAATCACCTTCTTAGGTCATCCTTCTGAATTTGTAACTCTACACCTTCTTCAATATTTCATCAGAATCCTCATTCACTCAGCCCTGAACAAACAATATAGTCATGTATCAATCATTTGTCATTAGGCTTCTTACCAAATCAGCTTCGATGTCCTCTACAAACTTCACAGTTTGCTGCAATGAAAAACATAATGTATATTATATACCAGCCTCTAAACCACATCTACAACACATAGCCTATTTTCACCACCCCTTATCCCAAATCTTTTGAGATGTCTCTTACAGCAATGTAAAAGCCATAATTACAAATCTTATTCTGGACTTACATGCTTCAGCTCTTCCAACATATTTAAACTTTCAATTCAATAGGGGTTCCTACTCCACGATTAACACCCCTTATTCCATTTGTTCCCATTTATTCCTCATTACCTCATCCCATCTCTTTCCTGCCTTTCTCACAATTTCTGTAATAATACCAGTTCTATCACTGCCCTCCCTTTGCCATACCATTGTACCTACAAGACACACTTTACCTTCTCGCTGTACCTCTCTGCTGCTCCCTTTGACCTCATTAAGGGCCACACAATCATCTTCTTTCAGCTGTTCCTGTTAGGGGTCGCCACAGCGGATCATCTGTTTCCATTTCTTCCTGTCCTCTGCATCATGCTCTTTCACACCAACCGCCTGCATGTCCTCTCTCACCACATCCATAAACCTTATCTTAGGCCTACCTCTTTTCCTCTTACCTGGCAGCTCCATCCTTAGCATCTTTTTCCCAATATACCCATCAGCCCTTCTCAGCACATGTCAAAACCAACGCAATCTCACCTCTCTTGCTTTGTCTCCAAACTGTCCAACCTGAGCTGACCCTCTAATATACTGATTCCTAATCCTGTCCATCCTAGTCACACCCAGTGCAAATCTTAACATCTTTAACTCTGCCACATTCAGCTCTGACTCCTGCCTTTTCGTCAATGCTACCGTCTCCAACCCATATAACATAGCTGGTCTCACTACCCTCTTGTAGACCTTCCCTTTCACTCTTACTGGTACCTGTCTATCACAAATCACTCCTGACACTCTTCTCCACCCATTCCACCCTGCCTGTACTCTCTTCTAAGGGCCACACAATACAAAAGGCAATCTCATCCAAAAGCCCAAATGTTAAACTCTACCAAATCTCCTAAAGCCCTCCATTAATTAACATATTTGATTGCAACAAATATTAGTATTCAATTTACCCAATGAGTTATTATTGCAAATGTAACAGTTCCTTAGAAATTGAAACAAAATACAGTCAGAAAATATTATTTACCACACATGTAAGATCTACCAAGTTAACACAGTGTATGCTAAATACACGCAATGTTTAAGATGTACTTCTTCCAAATAACGTTACATATTTGGTTGAATTAATTGTGGAGTCCATTGCTTGGATGTTACCAGATCTTACAGAAATTAGTCTTTTCTTACAATGAGGGGTGGAAAAGCAGTCATTCAACTGATTTGTTAAAGCCAATGGAAGAATACTAGAAGTAACCATGGGGTATTTTTACTTTACAACCCTTTGGAAATATTAATGTGAAAATAAACTGTCTACAAATGACTTTTTTTGGAAATCTGGTGTAATTTATCAGGAAGCTAGTATGTATTGAATCCTTAATAGGGAGAAATGCAAACTTCAGGAATTGCTAGCAGTGTTTTTAGAAGAAAACATATAATAATAGAAATTATTCCTAGAACTCTCAAATGAACTTGCCAAGCACACTGTGATGAATTACAGACTAAATGTTATTAAATTATGTTAAGGTTTGCCAAGTACCTGCTGGAAATATTGTAAAAGTTTTAGTCAATTTTTTGAAACTTCTGCAGTTCTAATTATAATCTCCGATGTGTTACAGGTTCTGCACTGTGTTCTTTCCATTTTTTTGTATCATGAAATCAAACACTTTTTAAAGTGTTTTAAGTTCTGTACATTATAGAGACCCGCGGTGGTGGTGCTGTGGTAGCGTTGCCGCCTCACAGTCAGACGCTGTCCGGTTTGATTCTCAGCTAGAGCGTCTTCTGCGTGGAGACATGCGTGAATGGGCGTACCTTCGTTGAAGGTTGTGCTTCAGGGCTGGTAACTCAGCACGTAAAAATCAACTACCAATCATTAGCGGACCAGAGTTCCGTTGTGGCTGCCCCTAACCGGGAAAAGCTGAAAGACATGACACAACAACAACAACAACAACAACAACAACAACAACATACTTAAATAAATGGTTGCCAACATTATACTTAAATAAATGGTTGCCAGTGTTGCAAAGACATAAAATTAATTGGAACCACCTCTGTACAAATCAATAAATGGACAGTGGCACATGTTCCAGAATCCCAGTTCAAATCATAACAAACTCGATGGAGCTTTGATTTCAACCTACAGTCATCGCATATTGCTGCAGTCATAAATAATGTAGCTAAGCAAGCAAGTTGACAAAACAGAACTAGATTGTCATGCAAAATATAAATGGTTAAGAGGAACAAAAAAGTCACAACCAGAAGTACATCTTGAAAATGAATCCCTTGACCTGATGAAGCAAGTCTGATAAGTACATAATGTCACATCCAAAAGTGACAGTGCATCAGTAAACAAGAAAGAACACTGAAGAAAAAGTGCTGTTATGCAAACACATTATTTAAGAAAAGAGAGTAATTTCTTTCTTAAACAACATGACTGTATAAAAGCAATAATCCACTTCTGTGGGGGTATCAGGATTTACCCACATTTGGCTTTGTTTAATCATTCAGCCATCACCCTCATGATCAAACCACACCACCCCTGGGTTACTCCTGGTATACCCAAGCACAGTCATGGATTATTCAATAATAATTACTGTGTTTCATTTTTAGGGTATGAGGTATTTTAAGCTTATACACATTCATTTCTTGTTAAATATGCAGTCGACATGTGTGATGTGTGCTCTTAAGTATATGCACTCCTAGTGCTTCAGTAAGTGTATTTACTACAGTTATGATTGTATGACATCGACATATTACTTTGCATGATCCTTTATCCCAAACTGCCATTGTAATTTGATCTGTGGTTTAGAAAAATGTAGTACCTACACATATATAAACAAATTAACTCATATAATAAAAATGAACATATGCATGTGTGTATGCGAGCGCGCACACACACGCACACACACACACACACACACACACACACACACACACACACACACACACACACACACACACACACACACACACACACACACACACACACACACACACACACACACACACACACACACACACACAAACACACACACACACACGCACACACACACAAATGCACAGACAGATTTGGCAGAAAGGCAGGAACTCTTGTTGACTTATAGTATTGGAGGCAGGAATTTGCTTTTAATTGGCAAAATGTACATGTGCAGTAATTTACTGTGTAACACAAGAATGCAGTCCCTAAAATAAAACCAGTAAACTTAGTGAAATTTTAGCAGGAAAAGAATGGATATGCACATATTTGTTTCAGGGTCAGAAGTTTGATCCTGTCCTGTAGTTAGTCTCTTGCTGGAATCTACATGTTTTCCACACATATATTTGGGGTCGTTGGTACTCTGGCTACCCCAAAGGATAAAGTACCTGGTATGATTAGCACTCTTAACTGTTCATACATAAACACAAGAAAAAGATATCCCAAGGCTGCTCTTTCCAAGATTTTAAAGCTTTATTCATAGAACTCACAAGTTTCACGGG
Organism: Protopterus annectens; assembly: GCF_019279795.1. NCBI lineage: Eukaryota > Metazoa > Chordata > Ceratodontiformes > Protopteridae > Protopterus > Protopterus annectens. The sequence continues at coordinate 1,488,169,580 of NC_056737.1, read as the reverse complement.
CTTAGCACTTTCATTCCTTAAACAGGAACTTCATCAGAACAATGTGAAATTCAAACTAACCCCCTTCAACCATAACCAATAAAAATAAAGCTAAAAAATCACATGATAAAAACAGTATTAACATATACAATAAAACACATAATTTCTAAAAATCAATTCCATAATGTTTAAGTTTTAACATGGGTGCCAAAAAACACCCATCATTTAAACCTGGTGACACTAAGGCATTTAAACAAATTTGCCATTTTAATTCCTGTTGGGAAAGGTATTCATCTAAGACCTTACCCTGCACATCTTTCTTAACTTGTTGTATAACAAGAAACCCAAAGTATGGGAAGGATTTAAACTAATATGCCTTTATAATGCACTAGTTGTTCTATGATTTCTAACATCCAGACCATGTTCATATATATGATCTTGTAATCTACAAGATGTTTTTTCCCACATAATATGAAGGGCAGTTATAGCACTGAGCCAAATAAATGACTTGGGTGCTAGTATGATAAAAATGTCCATCAAAAATGTACCTTTTATTCCTAACAATAAAGGTATCAAACTCCACAATGAACGTACACTGTGGATACCATCCACATCTAAAAGTGCCTCTCCTGTTAAATACCCTAGCATGTGTTCTATATTCTAATAGCTGTTTAAATGATCTGTCCTTCCTATAAATAATAATTGGCTTAGAGCCAAATTTCTCTAACATTCCAGAATCTGACACCAAAATATGCCAATTTTTTTTTAACCTCGCTAGCTATGCTATAACTATCCATGTTAAAGGTAGTAATGAAAAGAGGTTCTGTCTGTTTGGACAGCACAGTATTAGGCTCACTAGAATTATTCTCTCTTGAATTCCCACCTCCATTTAATATGGGACTATAGAGACCACTTTCTCTCTTTTATTTTATTCCATGTAGGAAGTCAAAAGAATTCCCCCTATTCAAAAACATCTGCATTAATTTCTCAATTTCAGCATAAAATATATCAGTATCTGATATCATGCGTGAAAGCCTAACAAGTTGGCCCTTCACAACCAACTTTTTTTTTGGTATTGTGGATGCCAACTTGAGTAATGCAGGTAGTTGTTACAAAAGGTGGGTTTATAAAATACAGTGGACATAAAACAACCCTCCTCAAGATTTTTACTCACTTTTACATCCAGAAATGAAATTTGGTTTTGATCATACTGATAGGCAAAATGCAAAAAAATCTGTAGTGGTGTTTATATAGGTCAAAAATTATTTCAACCTCTGTTCGGTTCCTGTCCATAAAATGAAAAGATCATCCAGGAAGCTAATAAATAAGGTTACCATCAGCAGATCAAACTGCTTATCAGGACAGCAAAAGGATGTGGGAGCTGCATCAGAAACATTAGTGTTTAACATATCCTCTAAACAATTAACTGAATTGCAGAAAATGGTTTTAGAAAAAGGTTTATCTTTTATTCCTACATTGGGTGCAGATTATTTTTCCACTATTTTGGATTTGAAAGTATTTGCTTGTACAATCTATGTTTTTAGATGATTCATTATTTGTTCCTTTTTAGAAACCTAGTGGATATTTACCATCATTATGTCTTGCTCTTGAGATTTTTTGCAATATCTGTGAACATGAAATATTTGAAGCTTTGTGTTCAACACAGAAAAGTAAGAATGATAGAAAATGTAGTAAGTTAACTAAACATAGTATGTATAGCATGTATAGAATGTATAGCATTAGAATCTTTATAGGAAGACAATAGCATCTCTATACATCCTGCCAATAAAGGTAGAGGAATAGTAGTAATGGATAAACAACACTATTTCAGTGCTATGGAAGCTATGTTAAAGATAGGTGTATAAAATTATAAAATTTGGTGATATTGAAATTATGTGCGAGTCTGTGCATAGCACTTTATATGATTGTTTTTTAAGTAATATTATTTCTTCGATTTATTTATTTCTGTGTGAAATTTCCGCTGATACCTATGTTGAATGGTCAACCAAAAATACATAAAGACAGCAAGAGACCTACGTTGAGACCGATAGTCTCTGGATACGGCTGGCTCACTGAGCTACTTTTGATTTTTGGTGAGAAAAATTTAAGATCTGTATTAAAATCTTATAATGCTATTTTACATGTTGCAAAACATTTTTTCAAGATTTGTACAGTCATGAAAAATATGCATGTTTCTTTACGTCAGCATCAATATTATTTGATTTATGGGTGGAAGGTTCGATTTAGAAACATGAATACGAATTTATATTTAATGACAAACCTGCAATAGCTAATATATTTGGCATTCCGAAGTTACATAAGAATATACAAGCCTCTCCTTTTAGGCCAATAGTGGATAGTAGAAGGCCAACAACTTCATTTGTTGCAAAGTTTCTGGAAGAAACTATCAAAAAGTATATATTTAATATTCAACAGATATGTAAAGATTCTTGGCAGTTTTTGAAGTGACAAAATTAAATATTTATTTAAGGATAACTGTTTTTTGAAACCATTAATGTGTCTAATCTTTACACTGTTATTCCCTATGAAATAGGTCTTTCTTGGTTTGAAAGGCAATTAGAAAAAATGGGGGGGGGGGGTTAGTACAAATAGTGTATATATATATATATATATATATATATATATATATATATATATATATTGGCTACTTTAATGGAAACAGTATTAAAGTACAATTTTTTGTATTTTGAAGGTCAGTTATTTAGGCAAACTTCAGGTGTAGGCATGGGTGCATCGTGTGCACCCATGTAGTTATGGTTGAGTGGGAAGATGGGTTTATCCTAAATAGTGAATTTACCAATAACTGGTCTTTATTTATTAGGTTCCTGGATGATCTTTTCATTTTATGGACATGAACCGAACAGAGGTCGAAAGAATTTTTGACCTTTATAAACACCACTACAGATTTTTTGCATTTTACCATATTTTATGCTGAAATTGAGAAATTAATGCAGATGTTTTTGAATAGGGGAAATTCTCTTGACTTCCTATTGGAATAAAATAGAACAGAGAAAATGGTCTCTATAGGCCCATATTAAATGGAGGTGGGAGTTCAAAAAAGAATAATTCTAGTGAACCTAATACTGTGGTGTCCAAACAGACAGGACCTCTTTTTATTACTACCTTTAGCACAAATCGTTTTAGCATAGCTTGTGTGGTTAACAAAAATTGGCATATTTTGGTGTCAGATTCTGGAATGTTAGAGAAATTTGGCCCTAAACCAATTATTGTTTATAGGAAGGACAGATCGTTTAAATAGCTATTAGACTATAGAACACCTGCTACTGTATTTAACAGGACAGGCACTTTTAGATGTGGATGGTGTCCACAATGTAACTTCTTTGTGGAGTTTGATACCTTTATGGTTAGAAATAAAAGGTACATTATTGATGGACATTTTTATTGTACTAGCATCCAAGTAGTTTATTTGGCTCAGTGCCAAAACTGCCCTTTCTATTATGTGGGAAAAACATCTTGTAGATTACAAGGTCGTATGTATGAACACAGCCTGGATGTTAGAAATCATAAAACAACTAATGCATTATACAGGCATATTAGTTTAAATCCTTCCCATACTTTTGGGTTTCTTGTTATACAAGTTAAGAAAGATGTGCAGGGTAAGGTCTTAGATGAACACCTTTCCAAACAGGAATTAAAATGGCAAATTAATTTAAATGACTTAGTGTCACCAGGTTTAAATGATGGGTATTCTTTGGCATTCGTATTAAAACTTAAATATTATGGAGTTGATTTTTAGAAATTATGTATTTTATTATATATGTTAATACTGTTTTTATCGTGATTTTTTAGCTTGGTTTTTATTGGTTATGTTTGAATATTTAAGGGGTTAGTTTGAATGTCACATTATTCTGATGAAGTTCCCATTTAAGGAATGAAAGCACTAAATCTGTGAAACTTGTGAGTTCTATGAATAAAGCTTTAAAAACGTGGAAAGAGCAACCTTGGGATGTCTTTTTTGTATGTTTACTGGTTTGTCTTTTGGTTGAATTTGACGTTCATACATAAAGTCATTTCATGTCTCCCAGCTCATAAGCAAGGGTATGGCAACCATGTCAAAGGAAGTAATAACACCGCTCTAGTCAGCCCTTATCAGACCCATCATTGCATACAATGCCTCCTTTGGCATGTACCTAACTGGGCATTAGCAACAACTAGAATGCCCTCAAAGATTCCTCACTAGGCAAATCCAGGGTGTAAATACAGTTTCATACACAGATCACCTTAAGGCCTACCTTTGTATTCAGTTTCTATCACCTTAAGGCCTATCTCTGTACTCAGTTTCGATCACCTTAAGGCCTACCTCTGTACTCAGTTTCTTAAGGGTTACTAAGAGGCAGTCTATGCCTAGCATGTAAGGCATCCTCAGAACCAGCTGTGCTGGATCTCTTGCACATCTGTAAGACAAACAACAGAAACACTAAATGCAAGAACATGAACTCTGTCTGTGAAATAAATAGAACCTGCTGGAGGGTCTGATATGTGTCTTAAAGGATCCCTGCTCTAGGGAGTAGCTCCCCATCTATGTAAAGAGTTAATCTCTGACCCTATTGAAAAAAAACCTTGATCACTGAATGGGAAATCACAAATTTAACCCCATCTGGACCCCATGCACCTGATGGTCAGAGGTTGATAGTAAGTATAGTAATAACATACTCTACCACATAAGCCTTAGGTACGTCTTTAATAACATACCCCACACCATAGAGGCATCCAAGGTACTTGGGGACAAAACTGGGTTGGATCGCACAGCTAGACTTGTAAAGACCCTGGTGGTCATTAAACTAGTATAAACCCATGCACCTCTAAAGACATTGGATTTGTTTTGATGATGTGGTTGAAAATGTCTGTGATTTATAATCTTTTCTACATGTGACCATCCATATAAAGAAATAGAGTTTTACATTTAGAAGTAGGGTAATGGAAGGCTGCTATTTCAACTTTCTAATTTTCAGTCATTTGGCTACTGTTGTATCTACATCTTCTTATTGCAAAATAAATCCTATTTACGTGGCAAGTCTGATTCTATTAGATGTAATAAAACTATGATACAGTCCATTGGCAACAAATGAAACAAACAACAGACAGGTTATAAAGAGCAAAATATATAACTTATTATTAAAATCTGAAAAAAAAAAACAGTGGTTTCCAGGGCTGCCTTGTATTCATAACTCTTAAAGCAGCATTTAAGTGACACTGTTGTCAAGGGAACAGAACTTGCCAAATTGCTCATTTAAAGTAAATACAACAGCCAGTTAAGGAACGTAAAATATAAACACATGCCCATAACAATCAGAACATACTTTGCTTCTGATTAAAAAAAAATGTTGCTGCATTTTCCCACAGCATTTGAATGACCCCACACATTCTTTCTAGACTTGTAATCACTTACGGCAAATAAGAAACACGTTGCTGAACGACATCAAATGAAATATCTATTTATAATGGAATCTATTTATTAAAATATACAACATACCTTTAACTATGAAGAGGGAAAATACATTTATTGCCCATGAGGTATAATCAAGCATTATTAACATATGTTTGTCACACATGTATTCTTCAACTTCTTAATTTTATTTTGTATCCTTAACTGGCCATTGTATCTGAAGACCTAGGAACGCATGTGTTTTAGCTGCTTCTCTGTAGTTTATTATTTTATTTCATTTGTAGCAGCTGTCATATTCATAACATGGAGTATAAAGTTGGATTTTCGTCTCACAGTTTTACCCTGGTCCATTTAGAATGTGTATAAAATGTGTATGATTGCAAACTTTATCTTACCCCTGATCCTATGCTTCCTATTCTTACAAACGATTCCTTAATGTTATGTTGCTCACTGTAGATGAGGAGCTGGTGCTAGCCTTTGTGCCAGAGGTCTCCATAAATGGTATCCCTGAAATGGGTGACTTTAATGTCTTTTGGCCATGGGAGAGTGACACATGGTGATGCTAGGATACTGCCTTTCATGCTCTCACAGCTGGCTGATGGGACACCAGGACAAGTAAGTACATCTCTTAGCATTGCTTACACATGGCCTTTGGGGTGGATATCTAAGTACTAACTAGTTGTTCAATCTTGCAGTTTCTGCTACAGATGACACTGCATCTCCCTGTCATTTCCATGATGGGGGTGAGAGGGCAGGACACCAGACAGGGAACTGTTATATAAATACATGGAACTGGCACAATGAACAGTGGGGACATTAAACCAGAGCAGTACCCACCTTCCTGCATGTATCACCAGCAGGCCGCCCCAAACTAGTGGTAGTGTTGCTGATGATGTATGGTGCCCTCACAGCTCAGGCAGAAATGGGGGTTAGGAGGACTCCCAACTTGGGTTCTAAGTGAACCTACCACAACAAGATTCACCATTCGACATAATGCAATATACTCTATATTTTTAAGACTATCTTCATAAACCAGTTCTTCTACCTACTCCATACTGAGCCTGGTACAATATCAAAGAATTACCGATTTACTTATTTGTGTTAATCCTTTTTTCCTTATAATCTACCCATTACTTATTATCATATCATTCTGCAAACGTGAAAATCCAGACCATGTTCCCCTGTGATCCATCTTCTCCTCCAGACAACAATGCTCTGGGCCTCTAACTTCATACTCTGCACCCACTATGTACCATTATACAAGATAATAAATCACTGTGGTATACAGGATGACACAGAGATGAGTCTGATTCCTTGTATTTCCCAAAGCAACTTGGGCAACTAATTTACATTGTAACTATAAAATGATATGCTGTTGCAACATAGTAAAAAAAAAAAGTTATGCCATAAAAAGCATAAAAAGTCATGGGGAAGAAAATTACACAATCGTGCATAGAATATATCTCAGTGGAAATCATCTTAAAAGGTGGGTGGAATACATAAATGCACATAAAAACAAGAAAGGCCTGTACCACTGACTTCTAAAAGTATGCTGATTTAATCAATTTTACAACAGTTATAAGAAAGTCCCTTGCATGTATGTTAGGAATGATAGCTTCATGAGAAACAGACTACACCTACAAAACAGAGATGGAAGCGTTAAAGTGACTGACCTCACAGTATAGTAAACTGATATCGCTTCAGATGTAACATAGCATCAAAACAATACACAAATTGTCAAAAAATATTTCAGAGGGTGAAAAAAAAACAATGTGATTTAAGAGGCAATTTCTGATTGCAGAAGTTAGATACCTAACTGCAAAAATTAGCATCACCAGAGCTAAGATATCCATTACCCACAAATGATGTTTGGTAACAAACTAAGTTGTCCTGGGACATCTTCATGGGGGGGTGGGTCAATATTAGGGGAGTTAAGTGGGTTGGGGAGGTGAAAGGATTAAGCGGAGGCAGAGATGGTTGGGAGGAAATGAGATAATGATGGGGAGAGGCTTAAGAGGTTTAGTCTAAGGTAATTGGGTTAAGCAATCACATTTTGGCATAAACTTGCTACCCACCCACCCACCCTCCCTCTTTTCATTGCTGGGAGTAGGGTTATTTATCAGTGGGAGTAGGCGGAGAAGAGGCTTGCCCTCTTCTGTTCCCCCTCGGATGTCTGAATGTTCATTTCAAGGTTCTGGGGAAAGGAGATGAGTAGCTGAATAAACAAGTGGAGGTAAAGATGATGCTTATTTGGTGCAAGGTAATTCAATGGATGGTGTATGAATTGAGTTGAGATGCTGCTTCATAAAAAAATAAGTGAGTAGAGGTATGGACGCTGATTACTGGGGCAAGGTGAGTAGGTACACTGCACTGATTACATTACAATGGATGGTGTATGAAGTGAGATGGGACGCTGCTTCATAAGTAAAGTACGTGAGCAGAGGTATGGATGCTGCTTACTGGGGCAAGGTGAGTAGGTAAGCTGCCCTGATTACATTACAGTGGATGGTGTATTAAGTGAGATGGGATGCTGCTTCATAAGTAAAGTACGTTAGGAGAGGTATGGACCCTGCTTGTTGGGCAGGGTGAGTAGGTACGCTGCCCTGATTACATTACAATGGATGGTGTATGAAGTGAGTTGGGACGCTGCTTCATAAGTAAAGTAAGTGAGCAGAAGTATGCACCCTGCTTGTTGGGAAGGGTGAGTAGGTACGCTGCCTGATTACATTACAATGAATAGTGTATGAAGTGAGTTGGGACGCTGCTTCATAAGGAAAGTACGTGAGCAGAGGTATGGACCCTGCTTGTTGGGCAGGGTGAGTAGGTACGCTGCCCTGATTACATTACAATGAATGGTGTATGAAGTGAGTTGGGACGCTGCTTCATAAGTAAAGTACGTGAGCAGAGGTATGGACCCTGCTTGTTGGGCAGGGTGAGTAAGTACGCTGCCCTGATTACATTACAATGAATGGTGTATGAAGTGAGTTGGGATGCTGCTTCATAAGTAAAGCACGTGAGCAGAGGTATGGACCCTGCTTGTTGGGCAGGGTGAGTAGGTACGCTGCCCTGATTACATTACAATGAATGGTGTATGAAGTGAGTTGGGATGCTGCTTCATAAGTAAAGTACTTGAGCAGAGGTATGGACCCTGCTTGTTGGGCAGGGTGAGTAGGTACGCTACCCTGATTACATTACAACGAATGGTGTATGAAGTGAGTTGGGACCCTACTTCATAAGTAAAGTAAGTGAGCAGAGGTATGGACCCTGCTTGTTGGGCAGGGTGAGTAGGTACGCTGCCCTGATTACATTACAATGAATGGTGTATGAAGTGAGTTGGGATGCTGCTACATAAGTAAAGTAAGTGAGCAGAGGTATGGACCCTGTTTGTTGGGCAGTGTGAGTAGATACGCTGCCCTGATTACATTACAATGGATGGTGTATGAAGTGAGTTGGGACACTGCTTCATAAGTAAAGTAAGTGAGCAGAGGTATGGACCCTTCTTGTTGGGCAGGGTGAGTAGGTACGCTGCCCTGATTACATTACAATGAATGGTGTATGGACTGAGTTGGGACACTGCTTCATAAATAAAGTAAGTGAGTAGAGGTATGAACGCTGCTTACGGGGGCAAGGTAAGTAGGTACACTGCCGTGATTACATTACAATGGATGGTGTATGAAGTGAGATGGGACACTGCTTCATAAATAAAGTACGTGAGCAGAGGTATGGACCCTGCTTGTTGGGCAGGGTGAGTAGGTACGCTGCCCTGATTACATTACAATGAATAGTGTATGAAGTGAGTTGGGACGCTGCTTCATAAGTAGAATACATGAGCAGAGGTATGGACCCTGCTTGTTGGGCAGGGTGACGAGGTGCGCTGCCCTGATTACACTACAATGAATGGTGTATGAAGTGAGTTGGGATGCTCCTTCATAAGTAAAGTAAGTGAGCTGAGATATGGACCCTGCTTGTTGGGCGGGGTGAGTAGGTACACTGCCCTAATTACCTTACAATGAATGGTGTATGAAGTGAGTTGGGATGCTGCTTCATAAGTAAAGTAAGTGAGCAGTGGTATGGATCCTGCTTGTTGGGCAGGGTGAGTAGGTACACTGCCCTAATTACATTACAATGAATGGTGTATGAAGTGAGTTGGGGCGCTGCTTCATAAGTAAAGTAAGTGAGCAGAGGTATGGACACTGCTTGTTGTGCAGGGTGAGTAGGTACGCTGCCCTGATTACATTACAATGAATAGTGTATGAAGTGAGTTGGGGGGCTGCTTCATATGTAAAGTAAGTGAGCAGAGGTATGGACCCTGCTTGTTGGGCAGGGTGAGTAGGTACACTGCCCTGATTACATTACAATGAATGGTGTATGAAGTGAGATCGGACGCTGCTTCATAAGTAAAGTAAGTGAGCAGAGGTATGGACCCTGCTTGTTGGGCAGGGTGAGTAGGTACACTGCCCTGATTACATTACAATGAATGGTGCATGAAGTTAGATGGGATGTTGCTTCATAAGTAAAGTACGTGAGCAGAGGTATGAACCCTGCTTGTTGGGCAGGGGTGAGTAGGTACACTGCCCTGATTACATTACAATGAATGGTGTATGAAGTGAGATGGGACACTGCTTTATAAGTAAAGTAAGTGAGTAGAGGTATGGACGCTGCTTACTGGGGCAAGGTGAGTAGGTATGCTGCCTTGATTACATTACAATGAATGGTGTATGATGTGAGTTGGGATGCTGCTTCATAAGTAAAGTAAGTGAGCAAAGGTATGGACCCTGCTTGTTGGGCAAGGTGAGTAGGTACGCTACCCTGATTACATTACAATGAATGGTGTATGAAGTGAGTTGCGACACAGCTTCATAAGTAAAGTATGTGAGTAGAGGTATGGGCACTGCTTACTGGGGCAAGGTGAGTAGGTACGCTGCCCTGATTACATTACAATGAATGGTGTATGAAGTGAGTTGGGACGCTGCTTCATAAGTAAAGTAAGTGAGCAGAGGTATGGACACTGCTTGTTGGGCAGGGTGAGTAGGTACGCTGCCCTGATTACATTACAATGAATAGTGTATGAAGTGAGTTGGGGGGCTGCTTCATATGTAAAGTAAGTGAGCAGAGGTATGGACCCTGCTTGTTGGGCAGGGTGAGTAGGTACACTGCTCTGATTACATTACAATGAATGGTGTATGAAGTGAGATGGGACGCTGCTTCATAAGTAAAGTAAGTGAGTAGAGGTATGGACCCTGCTTGTTGGGCAGGGTGAGTAGGTACACTGCCCTGATTACATTACAATGAATGGTGCATGAAGTTAGATGGGATGTTGCTTCATAAGTAAAGTACGTGAGCAGAGGTATGAACCCTGCTTGTTGGGCAGGGGTGAGTTGGTACACTGCCCTGATTACATTACAATGAATGGTGTATGAAGTGAGATGGGACACTGCTTTATAAGTAAAGTAAGTGAGTAGAGGTATGGACGCTGCTTACTGGGGCAAGGTGAGTAGGTATGCTGCCCTGATTACATTACAATGAATGGTGTATGAAGTGAGTTGGGACGCTGCTTCATAGGTAAAGTAAGTTAGTAGAGGTATAGACGCTGCTTACTGGGGCAAGTTGAGTAGGTACGCTGCTCTGATTAACATTACAAGGATGTTATGCTGTATTTAGAATCAATTATATCATGAATAGCTGAAATTGATAAAGTTGGTGATCAAAGCTATGTTATGGAAATTTAATAAAAGTCGTCAAATGTCATTTGGTGCGATGTGTGTTATTGAAGGGGACCAGGACAAAATGAAATTATTACCATTTGGCTACAGTCATTGTCAAGTGTGATTAGCATATGCAAAAGATCTATAAAATATTTATCTTCCCTTTTTTAATTTCTTCCCACAGCAAATTTTTCTTTCACTAAGCATGTAAATAAGAATATGTTCTCCACGGATTTTGGCTTGGTACTTTTTTGTGAACATTAGAAGTACCCCATCACTATTGCTAGGAACATAAAACTGCTTTACCATCCATGTGTTCATCATGTTATGTCCAACTTATTCTTCTTCAGAAAGATACTATAATCTTATGTTCTGCTGTATGCATAGTTTGTGGACTACTATATATGAAGAAATACTTACATTTATAGTAACCCTTCTACAAAACTTCAAGTATGATGTTCTCCATATTGGTTTATAGCAAGTAGGGTGACCTCATATTCATTCACATTACGTCACCCCATTACTAGCATTTTCCACATTCCAAACATGTGTTTACACAGTTTCTACAGTCTTGTGGATTGCTGCACAAAGTACTTATTTGTTGAATATACACACTGCTTTTAAATTGATCTATTTGTGTGTAATAACAGTAGCAATAACTACATGAACAGTGCATTGCAGTGTAGAATTTCTTGTATCATGTTGCTGTCATCTGGAGTTTACTAATTAAACTGATGGAGAGCACCTACAGTTATACATGTGGACTATTTCTTCTGAAAAATGTGGTTTTATTTGGAGTTTCATAAAGTTAGTATAGTAACAATACTAACAAGTACCATGTTTCTTTCTCATTTATGTGTAATTGAGTCCCTCTAAATACCCAGTAAAACTGATAGAAGTCTATCCAGCTTATAATCACATTATTCATCAGCATCTGTTTTATCAAAAAGTTTATCTATTTCTCTAAAATTTATTCAAGTTTTATTACAAAACAGAACACAGGTTTCCTTCCCTGTTACTGAAAGTAATGTTTTCTGCACTTCAAGTTTTCCTTCTCCAGGAGTGAAAATATAAGAAAAATCAGCTATGTTCTTTTGAAAAGGTGACATTAACATGTCATACATGTTGCTCAGTTAATACGTTAACAATTGGTTGATTTATGGAATCAGAAAGCTACTTAAATATAATATTTTCAAAACCCTCATGAATAGAATATCTGTAAGTCAGTGTTGTGCATACATTTTCTACTGTATTTTAGGTATGACTTTAAAGCCATCTCTCACTCAGCGTATTAGACTGTAAACCCTTCAACTCAGATATCCATTATAGTTTCCTTATACATAGTTTGCTTCCTTATTACTATTAAACGAAAGATTAGATATGTCTTCAGATGCAGCAAAGGAGATTCCTTCCAGTTTTTCAGCTTGTGGTGAAAGTCTGTCACAGATGAAATAAATACCACATCTCCAGTGCTGTCAGATGCTTAGCATACTAGATATTTTTTAACAGTATACTGTGTTTTTGAAAATATTAAATATAACTGATTAAAATAATTTACTATATCCCTTAGAATGATGCATGCCTTTATCTCTCATCTGCACAAGTTATTCTTTTTTGTTAATGATCATAGAATCTACTAGAGATTTATTAGATTTTTCCATGTTTGAACTAGGCTTTCTGTATCGCATTTTCATTTGTATAACGACATTCAATTTATATGCTTGCATAACATAACCCCTTCTAATTCATTTTACTTGGAATATCTGTTTGGCATTTTCAAGTAGTTCAAATAGTCTTTTACCAGCTTATAAAAATTCCTAAATAATTTTTATTTTCTATTTTATGTTTCCAGTTGTTTATAAGTTGTATGGTTAGTAGCCATTTGAGTTATTCATTTTATTTGGATACACTTCATTTATATCAATAATAGCTGTGCCACATTCATAAAATGAAGATGTAAGTACTTAGGTTTCTTTGTTAACCCATGCCAACAGCAAAATGTCTCGTATTCACCTTGAATAACAATAATACAAAAAAATAACTGCTCAGGGGAAAAGCAAAGACTATTACTCAAATGAAAAAAAAAAAGCAGATTTGGCTGATTTATTGTGACTTCTGTGCTGGGCCTGTGATTTCTCTCCTCTCACACTCTGTTATGCAGATAAAAGTTCAAGAACTCAGGCTCTATAACAAGCATGTAATGTACTTTGTTAAAGGATAGGATATTGCTGATCTACCATTTTAATTAAAGACAATGATTTCTGTGTGTTAGAAATGTAAGCTTTTTTATTGTGTTTCTTTCTAGAGAAGCAGACCTGTTCTTTTGTAGAAAAAAAGGAAGATTATAACAATGCATCATAGGATCATAGGAGATTACTAGGCTATCAACCAGGAGGTCATTTTATGGCTAGCCATTTCATCCCAATATAATACCATGAAAATGCTAGTCAATACCCAAGATTGTATTTAGTGATAATAGCCCATGTCCAGGAGAGTTGTGGGAGCTATCCCAAGTTAGACTTTATGGTGCCCCATCCACTGATCTAGGTTCCTCTTGAACAGTATTATAGAGATGCTCTGTTTCACATGAATTGGTAGCCTGTTCCAAAGATGTGGCAGTTGTTGGGAGATAAATCTGTCCCTCCAGCATGTCCTATTTAACTCACAGGCCATAGTTAGGTCTCTGGAACAGGTAGCCCTAAACACACTTGATTTCTGATATGCAGCAACTTCATTAGGTTTGGATCTTGGATTGCTCTGTACGCCAGGCATAAGTGTCTCCTAAGAAGTTTATATGACATGGAGTATAGTGATGGGGATTTTAGTTAATCTGTGTAAGGCACATGCTGGAGCCCCTTGATCTTCTTTGTTAGAAACCTTTGAGTTCTTTCCAGTTGCTGCAGGTGCTTTGCACAGCACATGCCAAATGGGGTGTTATACTCAATTATGGGCCAGATTGCTGAGTATAGAGGGGTTATAACTTATTTAGCTCTCAAGGCAAGGCCTTTACTAATCAAATGTGCTATGTAGAAAGCTTTCCTTACAACAGTAGACACATGGTGGTTGAAGTTAAATTTTCAGTCCCCTTGTGATTCCAGGTCCCTTACCACTTTGTGGGTACTTAGGGTGTAGTTGATGATTTAATAGAATGGAGGGACATTGTTTGTACTGAAGGGAATGATGATGCATTTCTTTGCATTCAGTTTGAGACCATGACTAATACACCAGTCATTGGTCTGTGTGAGACCCTCCTGGAGTATACTGACATAATTTGGGGATTCAATGATTGCACCTAGTTTGCAGTCTTCTGTAAACTTGGTCACCCACTACCCCATAGTTTTCACCTGAACTTCTGAGAAGTATATACCAAACAGTAGGGGCCCCAAATTGACCACTGTGGCACCCCACTGGCAACAGGTCTGCTGGTTGATGTGGACTCACCCACTTTGATAGTGTGTGTCTGGTTTGTGAGCCAGCTGCTAACCCATCTTACAATGAAGGGGTTTACATTTAGTTTGCTAAGTTTATTGATAATGCCTGCATGTGGGATTGTGCTGAAAGCCTTGGCCAACTCAAGGTATGCTGTGTGCACAGATTTGCCCTTGTCAATGGCCCTGGTCATATTTTTAAAGTCCACCACATTTAATAGGTAGTATATGCCCTTGACAAAGCAGAGTCAGGCAGGATCCAGGGTTTGGAGGTTACCTATGTCTTTATTCATGAGATCCATAATGATATGTTCCATGGCCTTACAGATGAGGCTGATCAGGCTTATGGGTCTGTAATTCCCCTGGTCCACTGCTAGGCCACCTGTGTGGAGTGGATTAACTGTTGTTGTTCTCCATTCTGCAGGAACAAAGCCTGTGGTTAGGCTATGATTGAAATGGGTACTTAGTGGTAATGCTAGTTCACATTTTAGCTTGTTTAGAAGACAGCCAGGGATGTCATCTGGTCCCACAGAGGCTGTGTTTTTTGCCTTGGAAAAGACTCTGAGGACTTTGCCCTTCAGATATGTTGGGGGGAGGGAGTTTGGGGGAAGGTTTGAGATAAGTTAGGAGGGAATAAGTGAGTAAAATGTTTGCCAAACCTATCCGCTAGCAGGTTTGCTATCTCTGTGGGTTCAGTGTATGTAATACCATTGGTCACTACTTCTGCACATGCTTGGGCCCTACCTTTTAAGCTACATATGTAGCTATAGAAGGCCTTATGGTTTTCCTTGGATGTACTAAGTTTCTCAAAAAGGAGCCATTAGAAGCTCTGACAAGTTGTCTTATTTACCTGTTGAGTTTGAGAAGAGTGCTTTTCTATTGTTTGGGCCTTGCCTTTATTTTCTTGGACAGCAACTTTTTGCTTTTATTGTAAAGTTTGGTGATGCTCGATGTCCACCATGGCAGCTTGTTTTTTTCTGGTAGAGCCAAGTTTACACAATTAGGCAAATGATTGTACAGAGCTTTAGTGTAATCTTCAGCATAGTTATCACTTCCAGCTGGGAATGGGGCTTGGAATGCATTTATACCTTTGTCTAGGAGGGTATAATTTGCCTTGGTGAAGTTTTATAGTCTGATTTCACCCTTTGGGAGTTCTGTTATTAGTGCCAGCTTGATGGTGACTGATTTGTTGTCGGATTTAACTAACAAGGGTCCAATAGTTGCAGCAATGTACCTGTTAGACATGTTGGTAAGGACCAAATATAGAAGGGTCTATGTTATAAAAACGAAAGCTCAAACTCTTGAATGCTCACATGAGCGAATATTTAAAAACTCAATTTTGGTTTTTTTTTGGACTACAGTGACAATTGGAATATTTTCCCTTTCCTCACTGTAGTGAGATTTCGGAGTTGGAATATATATTTAGCGGGGGGTGTAATAGTGATTTCGCGTTTTTAAATATTTGCTCATATGAGTGCTAGATAGTTTGCTCTTTTGTTCTTATAACAGACACATACAGAATGTTTGTTCTTCTTGTCAGAGTATGAACACTTTGTTCTATGACATTTGAATTAAAAAAGTCAAGGAACGTTTGTGCTAGCGAGTTTGGGCTAAAGTAGGTTTCCCAGTTGATGGTGGGATAATTGAAATCCCCCTAACCAGAGTGTTCAGTAAAATTTGAATTGTCTCCAGTTTGGTCAAGTAGTCTTCATGGGGGTCGTGACTCATGGAGGGGGATCTATAACTGGCTATGACTTGAATGGGGTTCTTACCCACTTTTACCTGGACTTAGAGTAACTCCATGGAGTTGCCCAGTCTAACTAGACGGGATGTGAAATTATCTCAAAAATAGATAGAAACACTACCTTCTTTTACTTTCACACATTCAGTCTAAAGGTGTGGAAGGCATTGCAGCCTTGCAAGGCCATGGTACTCTCTGGGGCCTTAAACCAGGTTTCTGTGACTGCACAGATATCTACATCTTCCAGTGACAGAAGTGCTTCCAGGGTGTGCAGGTTTTGGTTTAAGCTATTAGCATTTAGCAGCTTGATTCTTATTTTGTTCTGGTTGGCTAATTTCACTTTGGTAATATTGTTTTTGAGACTTCCCTAAAAAAAGGCACTTACGTGTTTTTGGAACATCTGGTATCTCAACTCAGAGTTATTTAGCAGAAAACTCCTCAAATGCAGGGCCTAAATACCAGAAGCTAAAAACTTGGAAAAAAAACTTTAAAAAGATTTAAAAGGACCAATGGGGATGCTTATTCCAAGCCCTATACTGACCTGTCTTTAGAAGACAGGTTCCAATCAACACAATCCTCTCACTAAACTGCAGCTAGGCCCCTTCCAATCCAAGATGGTCTGGAAAACGTTCTCAGAACAAACAACCACTACAAACAAACGCAGGACTATGCTACAACTACTAGCTATCCTTGTTTCACTGGGAAACACTACAGAATGTTTAACAGAGCAGAAAAATAGCAGTAAGACACTAAAACGTTATCACTGAGAAGTGATAGATATTTACCCTAAAACTGAGAAATGCTAGTTTCTTGGCCACTTTCTAAACATAAGACTGACTGGTGCACATTTTTTGAATTATTGGTGACTCCAATACATTTTGCAAATTCTGAGCCTGATAGGAGAAAGGCCTCCTCTTTCTGGTAAGAAGAAATGTGTCTAGCATTTATATGGTTTATGCTTAAAACTGCTATAGATTGGTGTTAAGTCTGATCAGTTCTACCTTCTAGAAGAAATACGGAACTGTTTAGAGACTGCATTACGTAGTCAGTTCTGCTGCAGGGGCACTATTCCTTTCTGTTATGAATAAACAGTGTTATGAGCAACTGAAATGAGCCTATATCCTGTGCAGGTTTTAAAAGGACATTGAAACAATCTGCATTTGTTTAATTGCTTATTTGTATTTAGAGAGAATAAAGTACTTTGTTTTAATTATTTTCCTTTTGTAAAAGTTATTATTTCATCTAAAAGTTTCAAGGTTGCATTTATTCTAGTCTACAGTCCTAGGTCAAAAGATCTCAGGATGTTAAATATAGAAGAGAAATGCAGTGGATAAAGTTTGATGCTATGTTACTAAGAACAGAGGCCCAAACTGCTGGGTGTATGTGGTACCTTGCATCCCCTGACCCTATCTCCTCCCAAAAAGCACCCGCTGTCGATCAAGAACAGTAACACATACTAATGTACTCTGTTTTGCAAAAGGTTTTAGGAGCTTTGTTGTCATACAACCCATTGTAAGAAAGAGAAAATTTGAAGAAAATGCCCTCTAACTCAACATAACTTACAATTGTGTTTACCTATTACTGGTAGCATTTGCATAAAACAGGTGAATCATTTTATATCCTGTGCCTCCACAAGAGAACCTCATTGTAGAGAGACCATTGTTTATCATTTGGATATACGTTTTGCATCATGATGGAATATGTTGAGAGCTATTGAAGTTCTGTACAAGATCCTTCAATAAACATATTTCCAATAACAGATTTTACAACAGTGCATCTAGGAAACCATTCAAATTTCTGTGTAAGAATAACTGAAAGTGTGAATGTACTAAGATACACATTTCTGGTGGAAATCCAAAACCCATGTCCAAGAATTTCTAATACAGTGGGGGTACCTGCAACAATTAGACTATGTCATATTGAGACCAATTCCTTCCTAATGAAGATGAAACTGAATGAAGATTTAGAAGCTTTACTGTTAACATTTATTTTTATTTATTAATTTTATTTATTTTACATTTATTGACTGGGACATTCCGACTGGATATATGTCAATTTTCAGCGGAGGCCTGGGGAGAAAAGCTCCAGATAACACAGCTAGAAGATAACAGACATGAGTCAAACATATTTACAATGCCCTCTAACAGGTACTCACAATATAGACAGTGCATAATAGTATGCAAAAACAGGTTGCAGCAAGCTATTATGAGCAAGAGATGCGTGCACTATATTAATTTAAATAAGGCATTGAATAAGTAGTGATTATTCAGGGTTAGTACAGGGACAAAGCCGGTGCTTTTTAAAATACTGTTTGAGGCCTTTTTTGAAGAGACTTAAAGAAGGTTCGAAGGTAAGGTTAGATGGAAGTGAATTCCAAGTTTTACCAATGATGTTGGCAAACAGGGAGTTGCCGGCTGAGTTAATGGTTTTGAGGGTTTGGACCAACATTTATTGGATGATCATAGTTGCCTTGAATTATTGTATGGCTTTATGATATTTTTGAGTGAAGAAGTATTTTCAGGGTGGTACATAATTTTTTGTGCTACGATAAGCTGATTGAACAGAAGTAGGCTAGGCAGTTCTAGCCACCCGAGAAGACTGAGGTTTTGACAGTGATGTGTCCTATATGTTGAGCCTATGGCAAATCGGGCAATATGGTTGTAACAGTGAGAGAAAGCTTACTAAGTTCAGTTTTGCTCAAATTGGAGAGTATGGGGGAGGCATATGGAAGGGTAGAGAGTAGGTGTGAGTGGGCGATTGCAGTCCTAGCTAATGGAGTTAGAAAAGGTTTGCTTCTATATAATGAGCCAAGCTTCTTATTAATAGTTTTTATAGTTTTTATTGATATGCAGATCAAATTTGAGATTATTGTCCACTATTACTCCTAAAAGCTTAGTATGGTCATCTGGAGAGATAGAGGTACTGTTGTTGGATGTTATGGAGAAGGAACATGGTGTGGATCTACTGGTGGGGGCAAAGAGGAGCAGTTTAACTTTGTTGGGATTTAACAACAGACGGTGATTAGAGAGCCAATTTTCAACTGTGTTAAATGTGTTTTGTGTTAAGGTTTGCAGGTCTAAAGGGGAGGAGGCCATACAGATCTGGGTAGAATCATCTGCATATTGAATGCAGGTTGCATCAGGGATGGCAGTATGAAGACTGCTAATGAAGATAGAAAAGAGTGGAGGACCTAGAATAGAGCCCTGAGGAACACCAAGGGTGAGAGGTAGCAGGGTGGAGAGCTTGCCCTGCCATAATACAGCCTGTATCTGCCATTCAGATAGGATAGGAACCACTGAATAGCCTGGTTATCTAGGGAGATGTTTTTTAGGGAATGGATGAGTAATTTGTGGTTGACCATATCAAAGGCCTTCGACAGGTCTAGAAATAGGGCTGTTGTTCCTATTTTGGAATATGGTATTTGTAAAAGAAAGGAGGGCGGAGGTGGTGCTATGATGTTCTCTGCCTTTGGTGACGCTACCTACTCTTTTCTCTTTTATGGTGCTGTGATGTGGCCTAAAACTATGCTGAGAGTTGGGAAGTAGACTGTTCTGAATTAAATAGTAAGTTGCTTATGAATGCACTTCTCCATTAATTTGGCTAGTGGTGAAAGAATGGCAATGGGTCTGTAGTTGGGACAGTTCTGTTAAACTTCCACCTTTGTGGAGTGGGATAACGTGGGATATTTTCCAGATTGATGGGATAGTTCCATCAGTTAGTGTTCTACTGATTAGGATAGAGATGGGGAATGTTATGGCTTTGGCAGCTTTTTGTAGGTACTCTGCAGGAAGGAGGTCAGCAGAAAGGGTGGTTGGTTTTAGTTTCTTGATAAGGGATTGGATAAAAGTGGTAGAGACAGGTTGGAAGTTAAAGGGGGGATGAGAAGTGGGTGTGTTAGTGGTAGAGTTAGAGTTTTGAAAGGGTTGCTGAAAGGAAGGGCTGACCTAAATCAGACAGGGGCAAAGTTGCCACTCCATTTCTCTCTGGGGATACACTGAAGACTTACTGTGAGCTAACGTTTGCCAATGGTAATAATTATGACAAAGGAAAGCAGAAATACTGGACTATAGCAGTGTGATACATGCTATTAGAATCCAGCATTTCTATGCCTAGTTCTACTATTCAGGGAACCCTCATTATTCACAGATGTTTGACATTATTTGCAACAACAGTATCTCAAAAGTAGTGGAGATCATCTTCCTCCACTGGTTCTTGACAGCCATTCCAGGTATTCCAGGACACTGAGAGTTAAAATAAGACCTGTCCTCTGTGGACTTGTTGCCACATGACAGCCATTCCAGGTATTCCAGGACATTGAGAGTTAAAATAAGACCTGTCCTCTGTGGACTTGTTGAGCTCATGGAAAGATATGTGATAGTTTCATAGTTTCATAGTATAGTACTAGGCTATCTGCCCTGGGGCATTTGTAAGCCTAGCCATAGTGATGTGGCTTTTGCCACCCCATGAAATGGTACAAAAATGTACAGAATAAATTTAGAATACTATGCCTCTGTCTAGTAGTGACACAATGAAGGTCCCCTTATATAATAGAATTAGTTTACTGTGCCCCTGTCTAGCAGTGACACAGATGTGACCCTGGGTAACTTACGATCTCCCATCCACTCATCAAGATTTCTCTTGAAGAGAGTCAGTGAGGGCTCTGCCTAATGAACTGGGATCTTGTTCCAAAGCATGGGAAGCCTCTGGGTTATGAATCTATCCCTCCAGCATGTCCTATTCATACTTGTGCCGAGGTTTAAGTCTTTAGCTCTCGTGGTCCTGATGGATTTGGATTTTTGAGGTGGAGCATGTCCATCAGATCCTGATTGGACATGGCCTTGTCGTCAGGCAGAGATCACCTCTGAGCAGGTGATATGCTACTGAATAGAGCTGAAGTTTCTTTAGTCTGGCAGAATAAGACATATGTTGGAGACCCTTGATCCTCTTGGTGAGGTACTTTTGTGGTCTCTCCAGCTGTTGCAAATGCCGGGTGAGGTACATACCAAATGGGGCATTGTACTCAATCATGGGTCTGATGAGGGAGGAGTATAGGTACAATGACATCCTTGGATCTGGATGTGAATCCCTTCATGATGAGGTGTGCAAGGTAGAATGTTTTTCTAACCACTTTGGCAACGTGGGTGTCAAAAGAGAGGTCGCTGTCAACTTGGGTCCCTAGGTCTCTGATTACGTTTTCCGTACTCAGTGGGTTGCTGTCCATGTGATAATTTGTGGGTACTTTGTTTTTTCCAAAGGGGATGACTATACATTTTTTGGCATTTAGTTTAAGGCCGTGACTCCGGCACCAGTTGTCCGTTTCTGTGAGGCCTTTTTGTAGGATGTATGTGTCCGCTGGTGTATCGACTATGGCACCTAGTTTGCAGTCATCTGTGAACTTTGTCAGCCACAGCCCTCCCATGTTTGCTTTAACATCTGAGAAATAAATGCCGAACAAGAGGGGTCCCAGGAGAGATCCCTGTGGGACACCACTTGTGACTGGCTTTGAGTCTGACATTGCTCCAGCGATTTTAACTTTATGGGTTCTGTCCTTTAGCCAGTTTGGAACCCATCTAGTGACATAAGGGTTTACGTTTAAGCTGTTGAGCTTATCTATGATGCCTGAGTGGGGTATTGTGTCGAAGGCCTTAGCCAAGTCCAGGTAGGCTGTATGGACTGCTTTGCCCTCATCAATGGCTCTAGTGACTGTTTTGAAAAGTCAACCAGGTTCAAAAGGCAGGATCTGCCCTTTACAAAGCCGAACTGGGTGGGGTCAAGTGTCTGTAGGTCCCTATGTCTCTGTTTATGAGTTCCATAATGATTCTTTCCATAGCTTTGCAGACCAGGCTGGTTAAGCTTATGGGGCGGTAGTTTCCAGGGTCTGTAGAGGCACCCCTTTGTGGAGTGGGACCACTGTTGCTGTACGCCAGTGTTCAGGTACATATCCCGAAGTAAGGCTAAGGTTAAATAGCATTTTTATGTGTGGGTTTAGCTCCTCTTGGAGTTCATGTAACACGCAACCCGGGATACCGTCAGGTCCCATTGATGCTGTGTTTTTAGCTTTGTTTAGGGCGGTTCTCACTTGGACATCTGAGATGACAGGGAGATTACATTCAGCTGGGATAAGTATTTCTTTTTTTGGGGTGAGGGAGGGGAGAAATTTGCACTGAACCTGTCAGCCAGAATGTTGGCAATATCTGTGGGTTCAGTGTATTTTTTGTTGTTGTGAACCAACTCTGAGCATATCTGAGGGTTTCCTAGCAGGTTTCTAACATAGCTGAAAAAGGCTTTGTGGTTATCATTAGTGTCCTTAGCGATTTTTCTCTCAAAGTTGGCCTTGGATGTTTTTGAGAGAACGTAGTTTTCTGCTAATGTTGATCAGAGATGTCTTCCCTTCATGGTATTTTGCTCTGACGTGCAGTAGCTTCCTTCTTTTGTTATACAATTTGTTAATGGCTGAGGTCCACCAGACAGGATGCTTGCCTTTGGTGGAGAGGGACTTGGATTTATTTGGGATTGCATGATCCATGCATTCTTGGAGATGTCCATAGAAAGCATTTGTGAAGGATTCGGCATTGTGGGATGTGGTATCCACTGGCACAGTGGGCTTAAAGGATAACATCTCAGTCTTAGGAAGAATGAAGTCTGCTTTTGAGAAGTTTTTCACTGTGGTCTTTTGTGCTGGTGGTGGAGGTGGGATATTTATATCCAGGGTGATTAGTTTGTGGTCAGATCTCACTAGTGAGGGGTATACTTCCGGTGTGGAGCATTTTGTCCCCATGTTTGTGATGATCAGGTCTAGTATATTATCTCCCCTAGTGGGAGAGGTGACTAGTTGTTCCAGTGCATTTGAATTTATGAATTCCAGGAACCTTTGGGCTAGGGTATTAGGGCTAGAATAATGTACCCAATCTATGTTTGGGTAGTTGAAGTCTCCCAGTATGATGGTATTTTGTGATACATTCATATCCTCTAATGTCTTCAGGAAGGCTGAGTGGGGTTCTTGAGATTGGGAGGGTGGTCTGTAACATGCTACCAGTTGTATAGCAGTTTTGCCTATGGTTAGTTGCACCTGTATGGTCTCTGATGCTTCATGTGTTGCTACTAACCTGGAGGTGTGGGTGTCCTTGATGAATATGGACACTCCCCCCCCCTTTGTGGTTCGGCCCGGGTTTTGGGGAAAAGCATGATACGAGGTATAGCCTGGTAGCGCTGGGGTGCTCTCAGGAGCCTTGAACCAGGTTTCAGTAACTGCACAGACGTCGATGTTCTCCATGCTGAGGAGTGTATCAAGTGCCTGCATCTTGAGATTTAGACTTCTGGCGTTGAGCAGCATTACCCTTAGTTTTTCCATTTTGTTTTCTAAGGAGGTGGGTTTGTCTTTTGAGCCTTGCCTAAAAAAGGCACTATGGGGGTGGCAAGAGCCTTAGCCAATATCCGGAAGCCCAGTGGTGACAGGTATAAGCCATCCCTTGCAAAGCAGCGTGGCTTGTCCAACATGTCATCCCAGGCAGACAGACATTGGATCCCCTTAGAATGACACCAGTACTTGAACCAATTATTAAAGCTGATCATCTTGTCTTTGTATTGTGGTATCATTCTTGGTGAGGGCAAGATGCTGCTCAGGGTCAGGGTCATACCAGCCTGGGCTACATAATCGGAGAGCTCCTCTATGTCTCTTTTCATGTAGTCCAGGGAGGTATGTCTCAGGTCATTCACACCAGCATGGACAATGACAGAGTCATATTTGTACTTGCTTTGGAGTGACTTGAGTGCGTGTGTTATGTGGCGGATCCTAGCTCCCGATAGACAGCTCACAGTCACCCTCTCCTTGTTCAGCCTGGTCAGTGGGACATCAGTGTGTCTGACTATAGAGTCACCTATTACTAGTGTATCAGGTATGGTGTTTGGCCTTAAGGCCTGTGATTGGTTGACACACTGATTTATTGAATTATGTGTTGCATGTGTTTTGTTTTGAGGTGGTGGATTTTTGGATGTCTGCTTTGGGAGCCTCTGTTGTTTTGGTAAGTTTTTTATTAGAGCCTCCGAGTATGTCTTTGTGTTTTTATGTGTTTGGTTTGCAGTTGTGGTAGGTCTATGTGGGTCTGGGATTGTTGTGTGTGTGGTTACCATCTCCTCCTGTCTGGTCATGCCAACCCTGAGTTGAGAGAGTTCAGCCTCCAGTTTGGCTATATAGTTGCATCTCTCACATGTATTTGTGTTTGTTGGGAGGAGGAGAGGGTTGTCTGTGTACATGAGACAATTGTAGCATTGTCTCAAGATACCCAGATTGACCAGCTGAACTGGAGAGGATGCCAGTAATCTACCACTCGACATGTTAGAACAGTATAAGGGAGTGCTGTACCTTTAAGGGAAGTTTATATTCACAGGGGAGGTAAGTAGATGTAGTGCTTTACTTAGTACAAGAGTGCTTACTTAGTAGAGAAGTATTGAGAACAAGTGCTAGGCTTATAATATAGTGAGTAGTCTGATTATACTAAGAGTAGAGCTTCCTTAAGGGAAAATTTGAAGAGCAGACCTGGCGGAGCCAGAAGAAGTTTAACCTTGTTTAACCGGCGCTATGCGCACAACCACGCAAAGTCGTGCAAATGCGGATTTTAAACAGTGAACTACAAAAGAGCTAGAAATGGTCCAAAACAACCAATTACTACAGCTTCTTGTGCTGAGGTCACTTCCTACAGGGACAGGTAGGCTGCTCAAGGCTCCCCACTCCCACTGGTGAGCAAAGAAACTTCCTTCTATCCAAGTAAGGTAATGGACAAGACAGGAACTACACCACAGCCCAAAATACAGCAATGCCTGTAAACTGGTCTAAACTAGTCAAGGAGAGGCGGGAAAACAAGGATTATTTTTTTGTTTTTTTGTTTTTTTGATAGAAACACACAGAAAATGCAGAAACAGTGATAAATCAGTTACACAGGCTAGCACAGTGGGCAGCCTCAACAGTTAAATTAAACAAACAAACAAACAACTTTCGATCAAATTCGACTAAAATGTAACTTTAAGTGCAGATTTTAAAATAATGCAACAAACAGTTAAAAAACAGTTCAAGCTAGTTCAGGGTAAGCTACAGAAGCTATTCCAAGTGAAAAAAAAGCACAGATACTTAAATCCAGAAAGTAGTCTCTTTTTGAGTTCCCTGTAGCTAGGACCACTCTGCAGGACCACGGGGAGCTTGTCTGAGCAGTATAGCCAGAAAAAAATGCCCAGAGGTGGATTTTAAACAGTGAACTACAAAAGAGCTAGAAATGGTCCAAAACAACCAATTACTACAGCTTCTTGTGCTGAGGTCACTTCCTACAGGGACAGGTAGGCTGCTCAAGGCTCTCCACTCCCACTGGCGATCAAAGAAACTTCCTTCTATCCAAGTAAGGTAATGGACAACACAGGAACTACACCACAGCCCAGAGTACAGCAATGCCTGTAAACTGGTCTAAACTAGTCGAGGAGAGGCGGGAAAACAAGGATTATTTTTTTTGTTTTTTGGTTTTTTGATAGAAACACACAGAAAATGCAGAAACAGTGATAAATCAGTTACACAGGCTAGCACACTTTAGTGGGCAGCCTCAAAAGTTAAATTAAACAAACAAACAAACAACTTTCGATCAAATTCGACTAAAATGTAACTTTAAGTGCAGATTTTAAAATAATGCAGCAAACAGTTAAAAAACAGTTCGAGCTAGTTCAGGGTAAGCTACAGAAGCTATTCCAAGTGAAAAAAAAGCACAGATACTTAAATCCAGAAAGTAGTCGCTTTTCTGAGTTCCCTGTAGCCAGGACCACTCTGCAGGACCACGAGGAGCTTGTCTGGGCAGTATGATAAACTATGAATTGCCACCTAGACTTGAACAGAAGGTGATTGGATAATATTTACCCAAGAAGTATGATGAGTCAATGATGTCATAAAAGCTGGCAATGGAAGATCTCCTTGAGAATATAAAAAATGAAGACAAGAAAAAGTTTTTAATTGAGCATAAAATGGACAAAGTAAAATCTTTCAAATTTTGCTTGAAATTATCATTGAGCAAGAGGTGAAAATAAAGACTGTGAGATATGTACTATTTTTTTCCTTTGAAGGAATCACTGCTTTCTAAGGCAGACCAAGCAGTGTTTGCGAATTATATAAATCACACATTGATATCGTGTGCTATAATGGTGGAGTGAACATCTTACATGCAGTTAGTTTCAGACATGAGTGAAAAAAATGGTACCTGAACAAAAAAAGGACTTTTAACTTGCAAATAAAAGTAGTATGTGTGCATGGGAAAAATTGGAATTATTCTTTTGGCAGAAATGGAACTACACATCACCCTTGGAGTAAATACATAGCCAATGAAGTGATTTTACATAAATAATCTACTAATGTCATAGAATTGTGGGAATAGGAGTGGGAGGATCTCCAGCTTAAAGCCAGTAGTATAAAGGCAGTGGAAAGCTGGAAAATAATATCTATGCTGCAGGGGAAATATACCCTTCACTGAGTCAAAGCTGGAAGAAGACTAATAAATTAGAAGAAGGTGATATTATACCGACGTTAGAGAAGGCTCACAGTCTCACATCATGTTTGTTTGTTTGTGTCTTTCGGCTTTTCCTGGTTAGGGGTCGCCACAGCGAAACTCCAGTCCACTGATGATTGGTAGTTGATTTTTACGTGCCGAGTTACCAGCTCTGATGCACAACCTTCAACGAAGGTACACCCATTCACGCATGTCTCCACACAGAAGACGCTCTAGCTGAGAATCGAACCGGACAGCGTCTTACTGTGAGACGACAATGCTACCGCAGCACCACCACCGCAGGTCACAGTCTGACTTCATATAGTAGGAAAGTTTAGTGGAAGATAAAAGAACTTCTCTATCTACTTGTCACACAGATATATCTGCAGAAGATCTAATAAGCATTAGAAACTGTAATATTAAGAGAGTGAAGTAAAAAGATCAACCACTCAGGGAAGCTAAATGAATATTCAGGTAGATGATAGTGAGGTTGAAATCCAGCTGCTACCATTTCATTACCATTAGCTAAGCTGGTCTCAGATCGCTTGTAATGGGAAGGCAAACATTGGGACAGCATAGTAAGGGAGTCATTGGTGTGCAACCATTTAGATGGTCTGCTATAAAGCTAGCTTAGAATTACATACTGGGATGATATTTGGGTATTGCAAAACAGGGGAGACATATTAGGCAGATTTTATTGGTGTAGTGTTTTCTCAGCATTTGAAAAATATTGTTCTGCCTGGCCTAGGGATCAGAGAGTAGCTTCAATCCCAGGTGTCAGGATTCCCCCTAGTCCAAGCTGCTCATTTTTGAGGTTTCCTATGAACAGAAGCCATGGGTATATTTGCCCCCTATTAAAACTACAAAAGAGATCCAATATATATTAGTTATTGTGAACTATACATGCATTTCCAAAAGCTATTATTGCATAGAAATTAAGAAAATGTCCTTTGTCTTACCAATTTTTAGAGAACACTTATAACATTTTCAGGTTGTCCAGAACTACAGTTACAATATAAATGATAGACAGACAAATTTCCAACTGGGGACAGGTATTAGTCCTGGTTTCTAAAGCCAAGAATATATACCTGGCTAGAAGGCAAGGGCAATATAAACTGCTCAAGAAAATAAGCACCATGAATTATACGTTAAACCAGCTAGGAAGGTATACATCTCTGGAAATGCATTAGAGTAGCAGTTTAAAACTAGGCAAAGACCATGAAATCCTTGTAGCCAGTGTAGTTGAGGAGAAAATGAAGGATGAAAATTCAGACGTTACAATAGTAGTAAGAAGAAAAAGAAACAATGAGGCCAAATTAAAAACAGCTTTCTCTGTGCTTTTTCTGTCTGTGCCAGTAATCTAAGAGTGACTTTCAGTTTTTGTGACAGCACTTGTTTGGAGCTTTACAGTTTTGAATGCCAACAGTTTGTGCTTTTTCCCCCCTGTAATGAGTAAGTACAAGAAAAAAATGAAGCTCCACGCACTACAGAGATTTATGATCAGGTCTCCATTAATTATTCTCAGCATGAATGCCACAATTTGCCTCTAGAGCCTCTCACTTGAGGTGAATTTCTTAGAATCCATATCTCAGATACATAATACCATAATCCTCTCTTTTACAGACTGATACAAGGCATGGAGAATGATCATGTCTAATTGACTGCGGCACATCCCCTATGTTCTGTCTCTGTTTAGATGTATTGCATAACTATAGCCCTTTTCGAATGACATAACATATAAAAATTCCTTTCCTTTACAGTATCACTTCACAAGACAAAAGGATACAGAATAAATACAACACAAAACAACACAAAAACAGAGATAACACTAAATCTATCCACTTACCTAGCCCTTACTGTATCCCACGAACACTCTCACATACAGACTAACTGCTATAACTTTGCACATTTCACAACCAGCATTTCATTTGAGCATTAATTTTACTGCATATTCCCATATACCTTCACCATATAAAACTTGAATTCAAAATATTAGATTTATACAAATGAGCATTTATTCATTTGCAGTCACACTTGTTTATACCCATGCAAACTGTTCTACCAAATGAATATTCTACCTTTGAATTACAACTGCACACATATCTACTTATGTGTGCGTGTGTGTGATTTGATGTCAGTTTAGATATTAGGCATACAGTAGTCAGCTGTTATGCCAGTAACAGATGATTGACTAAACATCTGATTGCCGTACTGGTACAACATTGCCTATACAGCAGGTAAGGGATTCTGTCCTTTTCTCACTATTTTTCAATCTTGGAGTTGCTATATCTAAAATGGGATATGGGCATGTTACAGTCCCCCTTACATGGGATTAAGAGAGCTTGCCCCCCTTAAAAAAAAGTTTGATTTTAACTTTGCATGCTTGCCTTCCTTCAAAAACGATTGATTGTAATTTTTCTTGCTCCAAGGTTATATATTGGAGCATGGCATTATGCTTTCAATCATTTCATATTGATCATTTATTGTAGGGTTTTTGAAAGTCAATCTATTCTGAAGTAGGTCAAAGTTATGATAAGGAGTAGAGAAGCTGATAGCTCTTGTGTTGTTCATGTCTATTTATTTGTTTGTGTTTGTGCGTGTGTGTGTGTGTGTGTGTGTGTGTGTGTGTGTGTGCGCACATGTGTGTGTGTGTGTGTGTGTGTGTGTGTGTGTGTGCGCATGTGCATGTGTGCACACGTGTGTGTGTGTGTGTGTGTGTGTGTGAGTATGTGTGTGCATGCACAAGCTCATGCATGTGTGTCTTATTTAATGATACTGTTAGAGAAAAGGTTTTTACTAATGCAATGTACAGACCTGGGTTTAGGAGCAGAGGAAGCGATAGGGTTAGCACATGTGTGCTTACTCTTAACATTGTAAACAGAATAACTTTGCAGAACTTGTTTAATTTTGACAAAGACCATATAACAATCTATTTCTTCCTCTACTGCTATCTCCCTGTCTTTATAACTCTCAATCTTTTAGAGCGATACATCTAGACAAAGCCTAAAATAATGGGGGGACAAAGGCCCAAAATAGGGACAGATTTTAAATATTGCTCTTATAAACTTAGAACGTTTCTGGAATAACAGAATTTGTGTTGACATACATTTTCTGAAGGACATGAAGTCTGAAACTCAAATGTGTGTCATTTAGTGACTTTAATTCTCAGTGATTTGCCAGAAAACCACTAATTGGAACATACCAAAAATATGAGGCAAAGATTTGGACATTCTCTGAGAATCTGCATAGTTGATATGTAAACCTGTCTCTCTCTCTCTCTCTGTCCACATGTGCATGGGTACATACATGTAGAGGCAAACACACACACACACACACACACACACACACACACACACACACACACACACACACGCACACATCATTGCAAGGTTTCTCCATATTAGTGTGGTATCACCATTTGCAGACTGCGATCCACAGTTCTGCAATTAGAAATTAGAACATGGGTAGCGATTATTTATATTTGACTGTTTCTTTCCTGCAGAACAGTTATGGTTTCATAATAATGCTTCCCACCCTTGTCCTTTTTTTGTCAAGTTGATGTACAACTTTCTCATTCCTTAACATCACAGTAGTATTTTATTTTTTGCCTGCACTGGCATCTTTGAACATCTGTTTTGTTTCTGTTATTTTTATTTGGAACGGTCCCAATTCACGTTAGCACTATTTTCCTTTTACATTATTTCACCATTTGCTCTTTGTCAGTACTAGTTTCTTGACCTCTTTCTTGAAAAAGAAGTTAGTTTCTTGAGACTGTTTTGTAACAAAATCTTGCCTATGGTTCTGTTATGGGAACAGCCATATCAGTTACTGCTTTCACTCATAAATAATTTAGCTTTTATACTTCTTCAACTACCTCAGACAAGAACTACCTTTCTAACTAAATGCTACTCCACAGAATTCATTGTATGCTTTTTGTTTCTCATGATTAATGTTAATTGACTTTATAATTCACTTCAACAGTGGCCAAAACTGCAATGTCCTATCAACCCTTCAATTCAGGTAAAGATGGCCACTTTGATGTTTTTGTCAATATCCCAGTTTTTCAATTTAATACTATAATTTCCATATTCCATAAAATGCACAAACTGTTCTTGTTTCATTGTAAACACATTTTCTCTGCTCTGCATGTGCACCTATATTACAGTCTAAAATGGGAAATTTCATCATAAAACATCTTTGCTAACTTTTCTATTTGCCTCGGTTGTCTGTAAGTCATCTGACATTTTATTATTCCTGTATGAATACACCCAAATCCATAGAGCTGTTTTTTTCTTTGTCTTCATCAATATTTTAGTGAGCATCCACAGATATAGTCACCTTTTGTTTAGTATTAGTTTTCTTAGTCATTTTTTTTCATTTAATTCAAAGACACTGGACTGTATTAGTATGGTTAATAATCATCTGTGACCACTTCTAACCTGAAAACTGTGCAGAAACAGTTTACTGTGACAGACTTGTCATAATATTTATGACTTCACCACCATGCCATCATAATGAGGGATTCAATGGAGTGAAACCCTTCTGAAAAAAAATGTTTTACCAGCGTTTTTGTATGTATCAGATTTTGATAGCTCTATTTTTCATCAATATTTTGCAATCACACGTGTTAGTGTCAATCCTGTATTTATATCATTTCTGTCAGGGCGTCTGTAATAATAATCATATAGTGTATGAAGTGTGGTGATTATGTTACAATAGTACAAAAAAGACAAACTAGTTTAAGCACTTGACCCCATCTTAATATTGTTAAGCACCCTTATTTAAGCTATTAAGATCAGGTATTCCATTTGATAGTAAAACATGCCAATACTAGCCAGCAAACGACAGCGGCAAAATTAAAAACAGCTTTCTTTCTGCCTGCTGTCTGTACCAGTAATCTATTAGTGACTTTCTTTCCCTAAAGTAAGATATGTTACACAGTTTTTGTGACGGCACTTGCTTAGAGCTTTTTTAGTTTTAAATGCTTTTTTCCCTGTAATGAATAGCATGTGGAAAAGATGAAGCTCCATGCACTAAAAAGATTTATGATCAGGTCTCCAGTTATAACCTTCAATTATGTATTTTCAGCATGGATGCTACGATTCCCCTCTCAAGCTTTTCTCTTGAGCTGAATTTTTTTGGAAACTATGTGTCAAATACATAATACCATGATTACAATCAGAGATCAGATCATAATCCTCTAGTTTATGGCTGATACAAGGCATGGAGACTGATCATTTCTAGTTGGTGACAGCACATTTCCTACATTCTGTTTCTACTTAGACATACTGCTTAACTACAGCCCTTCTCGAATGGGATAACTTGCATATTTCCTGTTATCTCCCATTATCATAAAACTGCAAGACCCCATACCTCTAACACTTCTTGAGTTCCTAATTCTCAATTTCTGTAACTAGTGAATGTAAAGAAAAAATGTCAACTAGAAACTTTTATTTCAGTCCAGCTACTGTGATTCTTTAAACCACAGTGCTATTAAGGATTATTTATCCATGTAATATTAATGTTTGGAACTATGCTTTCTTGTACTGGCGCTGTACAATATCAGTTGAAGACTAACATAATAGTTGTGATTTTTTTTCCTAGTTCTACTTTTCTCACAGAAATGTAACATCATATTTCATGACGAATATATGATATTCTCTGCATTTTCCTGGATTATATTTTATTTGTTTTTCCATTATATAAAAAAAGAAAGAGAATCCAGAAACGGCATGTGTTATTAAGTGTGTATGATTTTTATATGATTAACCAGGTAAGCTCACTGGAAACAAGTGTCTCTTTTCAGGGGGGAACTCTGGACCACTGTCTTTCAAGTGACTTGACCAGAGTTACTCCATTGGAATATGGAGGGAGTCAAACTTTCTACCTTGGACTACTGGAAGCAACTCATTAACATATCATAATATCAATAGAAGAATCTCAAGAGCATTTCAAGATGGCATTTTAATGCAAATAATCAATTAGGTACTGCTACAAAACACTGCAGTTGACTCACATTTTCCAATATATACATATAGCACGACATGTAGCTGTACAGGTGATTGCCCCAAGGGGTGAAAATTTCATGGGCGGACTTTTTATCAGAGATTGACCATAAGATTCAAAAACTACATAAAGTAGGATCCAGTCTGGAATAAGGTTGGAAAAGATCAGTACGTATTGTCAACTAGTTAGAGTGGGCAAATATTATTATATTTACTGCTCAGAAATGATACATATAAAAGAAATGCTTTATCTCATGACAATTATGTTGTTTCTAACTATCTGCATGTGCTTTTTTAAATGATTGATAGGCTGTTCAGTTTACCTATTTAACCACTCAAAGAGATATAGAGATATTTCACCTTCTAATGCGACAACACTGTTTTTTTTTTTTGCAGTCTTTTTCATTAGACCTTATCTATACTATTTACTGTTCATGGACTGGCATGAATATTCTTGGTCACATTTTTCACGTTGATAAAACATGTCATAAAAGTTGCTTTTAATATTTGATAGACCTAGTGTAGTTTGGAGGCTTGATCAAATTGATGTGTAATATTTTACCTGGATTTTCTATATCCAGTGATTTGCCAGATCATTTAGACTTCTTTGAATACCTTGAGTTTTTCCATCTTAATGTAAAAAGGCTTTGATGACTCTGCTCTCAAACTACCTTTTTGGATTCACATGATTTGGCAAAATACTGCCTGTAATTTTATTAATTTATAATCAGGAAAATGGTGAATGTTCATTTCTATGCATCTCTATTTTCTTGTGACCTATTTGAAGGAGTACTAAAACTGCCACCCTGGGGGCAGTAAGTAACCTCCTGATGGTGAAAATCCAAAGGCTAGATTAGTCCTGCAGGATCTGCAGACAGCATTTGACACTACAGATTCTGATATAATCTGCATACTTATTGAGGGATTACTACCATTGTACAAAAGTGATTTGAGTCTCACCTCTCTAGTCACTATCGGTTGGTTGAATTGAGAGTTATTTCACCTAAAAGAAACATAGAAGTGAAGAGTGCTGCAGTCGATCTTTGCTTGTTTGTTATTCATGATGTGCGTACTGATTTTAAGAAAGGACATTAAACATATAGGTATTCTACATTAATGCTTTCCTCATGATATTCAGCTGCATTTCTCCTTTTTTATACTAAGTGTTGAGTTTTGTTATAGTAGAGCATTATCTGTAAGCCATGCTGTTTCAGATATCATAGAGTTCGCTTAACCTCAATGCATTAATGACAGAGAAGATGTTCATGCTTGCTGCTGTATTTCTGTCATTGCTATTTCCTCTGTTTCATCTTATATTTTTAGGTTAGAACAGGCTTCAGTTTCTGCTATTTATCTAAAAGCTTGGTAATACTATTAGCAACTTGATGGTCCTGAATATCCATGCAAATACTATTGTCTTGTCTAAGCACTTAATTCCGTTTCCAGTCTTCTCTATATTAATACATGCATTTGTATTCTTCTGAGAACCTTATGCAATGCATTTTCCTTGGGTTTTGCAATTGTGCATCCCTGTGCTTGCAGTGCATGAATAAATGTACTGCTAAGTTATTGATCCTGGTTACTGAATCCGGTTATGTTACAGTGCTGCAGAATTTGCCCTGCCTGCACCATTTTTTAAAATCTTTCTGTTAAGTATTATTCCATATACAACCTGATTTCTATTTGTTTACTTGAACTTCTGTCCCTCTGTGTACATGAAAATGCTAAAGATATCAGATAGATAATTATCTTATCTCACCCCATACTGAATCACATACCATCAAGGTTCAGGTGTGTAAGAGTGATGCATTGTTTTAGACATCCCTTGAATACTATATGTATAAACTAACTAATTTAAATTTTTCAAAGGAACTATTATACCAACTATCATATATTAACTGTTTTACTTCTTTGCTTATTTATCCAGATTTATACCAGTTTTGTATTTCAGTTGTATTTGCATCAACTTATTTGATCTCTTTTTACATCTATGTCTTTTCTTTACAATGCTTAGAAAGCAACCACCAAATTAAATATATCTTAAATAATGATTTTCCATGTTTGTGGTCCACAGAAGTGCTTAGAAAGCAACCACCAAATTAAATATATCTTAAATAATGATTTTCCATGTTTGTGGTCCACAGAAGAGATCCTACAGCAGAGGTTCAACAGCCTGTGATGGGAGTTTTCAAATGAGCTCTCCTCCAAACTGTGGCCACCTTAAAGCCACCTGAGGGATAGTCCATATTTCTTACTGTTATGGAAATGTTGACTATGTCTTTGAGGATTAGTTAGTCAAGAAGGTTTCTTACAATCCTCAAATCATCCTCATATTAGTAACTGCCACTGCATTCTGAATCAGAATCATATTAATACGAAACACAGAATAGTATATGTTATATTACTTTATTTTTGTGACTAGAAGGATACAAGGTACTAAACCTTCTTCAGAGCCTGGTAATTTGCATCTACAATACTGTTTGTAAGAAAGCCTCCTTTGAGAACTTCCTGCCTCATACTGAACACCAGATGAATCTGAAATTTATTAGAGAGGCTATGAGAACGTGTTATGAGGAAAATGTTCAGTTTGGCACTGTCTTCTACTGACTTGAGGTCTATGCTGAAGCTACTTCTGCTAATTTTTTCAGTTCCTTCCTTAAACATTTTATCATAGATAAAAACAGATGTATTTAACTACTCTTATCAGCTGCATTCTTTTCTGATATAAAACTATAATTGATCAAAGCCATATGCAATTATTTTACAGACATTTTGAAACAACAAATATGTAATTATATTCGTTTATCAATATAAGAAAGGGTAAATTACAATGTGTGTTCAACTAATAAGTGTATAACTAGGAAACTAAATCTACTAATCTAGTGGATTAGTTTCCTTAGATCTTAATAGCAAATGTATGGTCACAGATATGGTTTTCTTATAAAATCTTATTTGTAAGACCATGCGCATCACTTTCACCAACATACATACTCGTATTGATCACCAGAGTAGGAGAGTATATATTGAGAAATATAACATATGAGAGTCAAAATCAAAAGAGTTATGCAAACATCATACATTTAAGCATCATTAAATTGGAGACTAGTTAGCTTGCACATAACCAGATGGCAAATCTAATCAAATAAAAATAAAATATGCATTCCTTCAATAAAATAACTTTTCCAGTTCTTAGACTTTAACAACTTTTAATGAAATAGTTTCTTTACAAGTCTGTAAATGCAGGTCACACTGGCATTTCATCTGACATGTTTAGCACGTCTAATAGCAACACTGATAAAGACATATAAGGCATACAGTACTTTGAAAAGCCAATATTTCTAAAAAAAACTCCAAGACTCACATTTCTCAGGAAAAAGTGCCTAGCCCCAGTGTACTGAAAGTTATTTAGCTTTTGAACTTGTGTGTTGAAGTATAGCCACATTTCTAACTAATTCCATATACAGTTATATCTGGTTGCTGATTTTTTAAATGCATGATTACGTGAACACTATGAAGGCCCTCTGCCTGAAGAACAAAAACAATTCTTAATGGCTTTAAAGCTAGCAATTTCAAGAAAAAAATGTAACTCAAGTATACTGCTATAAACGTTTTTATTTAGTTATTTATGTTTTTGCTTAGCTCTATAACTTGGTCACACTAAATATGTAAATTTCAATTGCTTGACAACACTGTTATCTTTGAGTGCTGAACAATCAAACACAAACAAACAAAACAACTTTCACAAACCCTCAGGGGTAACTTTTTTTTTTTTTTTTTTTTTTTTTACAGTCCAAGCTTTCACTCAATCTTTTGTTCTGTTGCCTCTATCATGTTTTTCACTTTCCATCTCCATATGTCACATTTGATTACATTCCACTCACTTTGTGAAACTCTTCCCTTGTGATTCAGACCTGCAATATGAGGTCACCTGGAGCATGGTCATTATCTGCCCTATCTTCCTTAAAACACAAATAACCAGCCTACCTTACTTATACTAACAGGATAGTTCAAACATTTTATATATCTGGTAATATGCCTTTCACAACAGTCTTGGTTATGGGGCTCGGTATGGTCTTGTTCTATGTCCCTCTTGTTTGCGTCCCACCCTAAGCTCAGGCCAACACTATATAATGTGATGTGACTAGCCCCCTCTTCAAACTAAATGCCAAATGATTACTAATAGCCTGAATTATATGTATTAAATGGATCAAAGACTTCTTTACAGCTAAACATTTATTCCTTTCCCATTTAATAAAGTTAAGTTTTGTCTCAATATACTCTGTCACCAATGTTACTTTCTATGTTCCAAACATTTTGCCAACAGTGTAATGTCAGTTCTTCTAAAGCACTTAGCTTGCTCTATGATTTGTTTTGATTTCTAACTACTACACCTGAGAACCTACAGTCCTATTCTGCCCTTCAGTGTATAAAGTTTACCCTACTCTTTGAGCATAAGATTTGTTTAATTTTCAAAGCATATGTTTCCTTCTGTTCATTTGTGATTTAAAGAAAAATTTTAATAAACACCATATATCATCTTATGGAGATGCCATATTTTGTTATAGGATATTTGTGTTACTTATTACATGCCAGTTATCGACCTTATGAAAACATTTTCAACAATCTATGTATGTAATTTTCTGACAGTTTGTTCTTCAGTCAATGAATTTCAAAGTAATATTCATCAGCTAAAGGATCATGCACATAGTGTAAAAGAACATTACATACATTTCTCACACAGTCTAACAATACAAAAATCCAGTCAAGCAAAGTTCAAAACTCAGTGTGATAATACACTTGAGTACACACAGCAACATTCTTTAGCAAACCTAGCTTCATGTCAGCAGAGGCAAATCAGCTGATAACTACTTATGATTTTAACCTCATAACAGTACCCATTCAAAGCCTTCCTTTATCCACTTCTAAACTAATTTTTTTCTCTTCCACTGCAAGGCTTGCCCAAAGGCTCTATTCCTGTGCCTCATGAAGTCACTTATTCCATCCTGGGTTGAGAGCGAGGCATCCAGAGACAGGGCGAGAGCACTACATCCCATTAATTCTGCAGAACCTCATTAGTTTATTTATTCCCCTGAAATATAAGAGTTGGTTGTAATGGAGTAGATCAGATATCAGCCCTGTTTTGGTCCCTTCCCCAACTTAACCCCTCCCCTGTAGGTGTTTTGTGTAGTTGACAGTGCAGAACCTCTCCAACATGGTAGTAAACTCACTGCTATAGCAGTCAGCCTGGCTGAACACTTCAGTAAGTGATCACCTACTCACCAGTAAGTGTAGTTAATGCTTCCCACCACCAGCATGGGAAAGGTGGGCTTAATTATTTAGTCTCACCCTAACCCACCTGACCCAGCTAGTTGAAAATGAGTCACCTGTGTCATACTCAGGAAGCCATATTTATACTCCAAGGGATCAGATAAAATTCATAAACACCTTTTAGCATCTATTTTGATTTTACTGCAAAAACCAGCAAATAAATCTAGAATATAGAAATTAAACAGAAAATGGAAATAAGTGAATTATACACCTTATTCATTGAACCACATTGAGCTACTGTATTTTAAATCGTACATCCAGTGAATAATCTCCACAAATAATGGCAGAACACAGAAGTGCAACAAAGAACATGAATTTAGAATTCAGGATTAAACCAGGATTCCTGGAGCTGCTAAGCAGAAATTGTAGCAATATAGTATAACACTGACTCAGAAAGCTAACAAATTCCTACATATTACAAGTCATCAACTCATCAGTATAAAAATGAAATTCTGCAGAGTGGTAGTCAGTTAACTGAGCCAGACTTTTCACGACTTCATGAATTTTAAGATCCCAGGCCTGTCTGACAACAGCTACTTATTCATATTAATTACTTCAGAGACGCTATCTATCTCTTTTATCCTCTGCTGTCCACTTCTTATGATTTCAGCCTTTCCTAACATCTCTCTCATCTCTAGTGAATCTTCCCTTTGCTTTATATTGAAAAAGGATCTGAGTTTTAGTTTCAGTTTCACCCCTTCCACTGAAAAGTCTGGGTTTATTTCCTAAAAGTGTTGCCTCATATCTTTTAACTTACCTTATGCACCATGCCATGCGATGACTACATTGCCTTTCTGTTGTTGACCCAGACATTCCAGCTTAATGAGGCCATTCTGTTCGTCTCTTACAAGATTTCAGAGAAAGTTCAGTGAAAATTACTTCTGGGGACGTCAACATATGGGCACTAAGGGGTGCATCCATAGGGACACCTAGGGGTGCACCCTACTGCCACTAACTTTCTAATCTTCTTAATTTACTCCTGCTCCAAATTCAGTTCCAACATAATGCCCCAGCCAGGCACTATGTTATCCCTCAAAATACTCCTATTATTGTTGCTGTTACCTCGGTTACTCATTCTACATCTCCTCAGCACCTATGAAAATCAGCCCTACCTAGGTTTCCACTACCCAAAATACCAAACTATCACCACATCAATATCAGACAATACTGACCACTTCATAATTCCCCACATACCTGACCCCACCATTCCTAAAAGCTACCACCTGATTAGACCCAGGTATATCAGCCCCAAAACTAAACATTACCAAAAATTTATAAACAAAATGATGAAACTCATAGTTCGCTTATATTACAGCCTGACAATGGATGGAGACATCCACCCAAACCCTGGCCTGTCCCCACCTGCTGATTCCAGTTCCCAAACTATTTCTTCTAACATAATACTGGCTAATAGTCCCCCTAATTCTCTCCTGACCTGCCAACTAAATATCAGAAGCATAAGCAATAAAGTCCATAATCTGCATGCCCTTTTAGCAGTTTACTCCCCCAATGTATTATATCTTACGGAGACCTGGCTAAAACCGGTAACTAAAGACGAGGAAATACCACCAGGGTACGACATACTTAAATTAGATCAATCTACTAGGAAGGGTGGTGAGGTAGCTGTACTCTATAAAAATACACTAGATGTTACTATGATCTCCCTACAACCACCCCAGTTTAATAATGCAGAATTTCTTATTACCAAACGACAGATTAACAATACCAAATGCATATACATTGTCTGCATTTACATTCCCCCAGGTAATAATACAAACACCCTAGAGGACATTATCCACTGGTTATCCAGTACCTACCCCCAAGAAACTATGATGCTTGGAAATTTTAACATTGATTGGAACATATGTTCCTGGGCATCTCCTACAAACCCATGTCAACCTACATGGTTTTACGCAGCTCATATCCTCCCCCACCAGGATAGGCAAACCCAATAACAAAGACAGTATCCTAGATTGGATACTTATCAACAGCCACCTCTATATGTACAAGTCAGGGACCCTCCCAGATGACCTAAGTGACCACTTACTTACATACATTATCAAGCACAAAGTGGACAACCCCCACCAGACCACCTTTAAAACTATCAGAAATAATAAGAACTTCAACTCCACCAATTTTCAAAATGAACTTAAAGCTTGCAATTGGTCAATCCTAAAGCACCTTTCACTGGACGATGCAGTAGCGTACTTTAATTCCATATTCCTTAATATACTTGATTCTCACATTCCTGCTCGCTCCATTAGAACCAAAACAAAAACTGCCCCATGGCTCTCAAAAGAGACCAAATCTAAAACCACAATAAATAGAAATAAGGCATGGGACAAATGATGTGCCACAAAAGATGCACTAGATCAACTCAGATACTGACAGCTAAGGAATCACACAAAAAAATCTATCATACTAGACAAAAAACTTCTACTACCATCTTCAACAAAAACATTACAAGAAACCTCAAAAGTTTTGGGCAGGAATAAACAAACTTCTTCACCCAGGACAGTCCTCCACTACCCCGTCAGCTTCCAACCATAAGTTCCCAGAGGATATTGCAAATACCTTTAATAGTTTCTTCACAGAGACTATCCAATCCCTATCCAGCCAACTGGCACCCAGCTGCTCCAACCCAAATTCTGTCACATCCAATACCCCACTCTCCTTTAGTTTTCAGCCTGTTTCTACATCACTTATCACATCTCTAATTAAGAAATTAAAATCAACTACTCTAAGAGCTGATCTCCTCCCACCAGAGTATCTGTAAAAAGCATCAGATGTTGTAGCATACCCCATCTCCATCATAATCAACAGAACCGTATCTGAAACCACCATCCCCTCCATTTGGAAAATACCTCATGTAATACCACTTCATAAAGGAGGCAACTCCTTTGAACTGTCAAACTTTAGCCCCATAGCTATTCTGTCACCACGTGCTAAAATTATGGAAAAGTGTGTCCATAAACAACATATGCATTATCTTACCCAAAATAAGCTGTTGGCTAACTCTCAGCATGGTTTTAGGCCACACCACAGTAACACCTCAGCCCTCCTATCCTTCATAAACCATAACCAAAATAATATCAAGCTTTCCTCAGCCCTCTTTTTAGATCCCTCCAAGGCCTTCGATATGGTCAACCACCAAATACTCATGCACATCCTTAATGCATTCTCACTAAATAGCCATGTGCTTCATTGGTGCCAGTCTTACCTGTGTGGTAGACAACAAGCCATCCTATGGCAGGACAAACTATTAACCCATCGACCCGTCACCCTAGGTGTCCCCCAGGGCTCCATACTAGGACCCCTTTTTTTATCTCTCTTTATTAATGACCTTCCCACTGTCATCCCAAATGCTACCTGTATCAAATATGTGGATGACTCCACCTTGATTTGTTCAGCCACCTTCCCAACAAATCTAATGACATTAACCCAGAATACTTTCAATATAGCTGAAAACTGGCTTTCTAACCGTCAGCTGATATTAAACCCTTACAAAACAAAGTTGCTTCTTTTTTCCCCCAAGTCTTCCGTCCTACTCTTTACCATAAAATCTTGATAATGGTACCATTATCCCCCCAGATGTACAAACAAAACTTTTAGGCATCACAATAGACAACACCATCAAATTGAATATCCATGTCAATCAAACTATCAAAACCATTAACAAGAAGCTTGACTCCTTCTATAAGATCAAACCTTTCCTTACTCTGTTTGCTAGGACTGCTATTGCTCATTCCCATCTACTTCTCTCAACTCTTCTCTATGCCTACCCTCTACTGAATAATTTGAACAAATCTGCTCTTAGCAAACTCTCCAGCTGTTATAACCATATTACTAGATTTGCAACAGGCACAGCCTATAGGACCCACGACTGTCAAAACCTAAATCTTCTGGGGTGGCTAGAATGGCCTAGCCTACTTCAGTAAAACCAGCTTATAATTGCCCATAAAGTTCTCAACCACCCTGATCATACACCTGCACTTAAAAATATCATCAACTCTTATAGCAACCTGAAGTCACTTTGCTCTTCTAATAAACTACTCGTTCAAACATACAAAATCACCAACTCTGCTGGGGACTCTCTATTTGCTAACTCTGTTGGCAAAACTTGGAACTCTTTTCCTGCTGATGTTAGTCTTGAACCCTCTCTTACTCAGTTAAAAAAAAAGCCTCAAGCTATATTTTAAAACTCACTGGCTATGTTCTTGTTCAAAACCCGACTAGATCCTCCTCTATAGTCTGTAATCATGTTACATGGCCTAGTCAGTGTGTCGACACTGTTTTAAAAATGTACGATTATATTACCTGCTTGCTCAACTGGAGCCTGTAAACTGTGTGCAACTTGTAATCATTTTGTGATTTTTACTGGTATGTTCTACCTTGGAGCTTTTCTCCCCAGGCCTCCACTGAAAATGGACATATATCAAGTCGGACTGTCCCGGTCAACAAATGTAAAATAAATAAATAAATAAATATATGTACTTCCATGCATCTATGAGGTCCTATCCATTAAAATGTAAGGACAAATCCCTCTCTTGCTTTTCCTGTGTTGATATCACTGAGGGATACAATACAATTATCTTAACAGATACTTAGTGAAAAAATGTTTACGGCAATTTTTATTAAGAAACC
This sequence comes from Protopterus annectens, assembly GCF_019279795.1. Lineage (NCBI taxonomy): Eukaryota > Metazoa > Chordata > Ceratodontiformes > Protopteridae > Protopterus > Protopterus annectens. The sequence continues at coordinate 1,488,126,808 of NC_056737.1, read as the reverse complement.
ACTCACATAAAATCGGTATGATGGAAGCAAATGTGTCATGACATTTTACTATGAAGTGCAGCGGTGTATGTATGAAGAGTAAAGGAACATGTTGACAAATGACTGATGCGATTTTCTTGCCTTTCTCAGAATTGTTAAAAGCTTTCTCCTGCATCACAGTTTAAAAACATTAATTTTTGGTCATGCTGCCTACTTATAGTCCAAATTTCACAAAAATGCATTATCACTGGGAAAACTGTAGCTTGAATTATATGGACAGTTGTGACTTTACTCTAATACTGTATCCAGATGTTCACCAACTGCAGAGACCTTTCAACATAGGACAATAAAATCTGTTACTACTTTTAATGTTCCCTTATCAATTTGCAAAGGATTTATATTGCTAGATGACATAATCCTAGATTTTTATACTGAACAAGTCAGGTTTTAAGATTTCTGTGTTCTGCTTTAGTAACAGACTTTTTATCTCCTCCTCACTTGTATCTGTCAGAGAGATATTATCTGCATATCTGCAGTTTTGATTACAGCATCTAGTCTATCCAGTCCAGTATTTTGTATGATATATTCAGCATATAAGTTAAAAAGTGGGGTTACAATCTGCAGCCTTGATACACTCCTTTCCAAATAATGAGCCAAGGTGTTATCTATATTCTGTTCTAACTCTTCCAAATGGATGTTGTTAACTGTGATGTTTTGGGTTCTACCTGTTCTTTCTTGGTTTGCATACAGATTCCTCAGGTGGCAAATAAGGTAACCAATTATCTCCATTTCTATAAAAGCTTGTCACAGTTTGTTACAAGGCAAGGGCTCTAGAATACTTGATAAGGCAGAAGTAAACATTTTCTAGAACTCCCTTTCTTACTCTGTTTTCCAGCAGATTTTGATACTTTGAAGTCTGGCTTTTCTGACTCTTCTAAGCCAGTTTGTACAACTAGTTGGTTTTAGTTTGTATATTGCTGAACCTTAAGCGTTACCTTACTAGGATGTGAGACAATTGTAATTGTTTGATAATTAGTGCATTCTTTACCATTACCCTTTTCAGAGATTGGAATATTAAACCACTACTGCTGTATTTTCCAAGCTGGCTGACCAATCACAGGCATCCCTGTAATGGCAACATTTGGAAAGATTATTAAAACAAATCAGCTAGAATGTTATTACTTCCTGCAGAGTTGCCATTTCCAATACCTTCTACAGCCCATTTAATTTCATTATCCCAATTTAATTTTAATCAGAGAACGTCATAATGAATATCAGTGATGTTATGAACATTCTTATATAGTTTCTGTATATTCCTGCAAACTCTTCTTAATACCCTCGACTTCTAGTAAGTGGTTCCTATAGTCGTCTTTTATCATGTCCATTTTTACATAGTAGTTCCCCATAATGCCACCAGTCTTCTTGAAGAATTCTCTTTCCTTTCCCATTTTGTTATCATATTCTACTTTTCTGAGCTGTTCATTAAATATTCTCATGGTCATACTTCCTGAACTCTGCATTCAATCTAGCATATTTTCCTCTCCTCATTCCCTTTTGTTCATCTCCTTTCTTCTGCTACTTCTATGCCCCTCATAAACAGCCATTTTACTTTTTTAATCTTTTTCGTGTTAGGACGATTTTTATTGCCACCACTTGGGTAATATGAACTTCTAGCCATAGTAGTTCAGGAAGTCTATTCATCAGTTACAAGCTCTTAAATATCGCCTTCACCTCCACTACATATTCATATGGGGCAGTGTTGCGCTTGTATCTGCATGGATTGCAGATCTTTCATGTTTTCTTTAATTTGACTTTAAACTTTACAACAAAAAGCTTGTTAGTACTGACTCTATAGATCATTTCATTGTCTGACTGTAATGCATGCAATCAATGGGAATCTTATACTGTTGAAAAAGAGAGACTTGCTATAATCAGTGAATTGTTTTCAAACAGTATTTTTATTGCATCTTAAGAAAACCTTCTACACATTAAACATCAATGCAGGAGTCTTCTCTTGCGTAATCTAACCTGTGAAATTTTATTCGGTTGCATGTCAGTAATGTATGGATTGGTGAATTCTTCTGACAGAATTTTACTACTCCATGTTCCACTGCACTTAACACCAAGGCCAAATTTTTCAATTCTTCTTTCTTTCTTTCTTTCTTTTTTTTTTTAACAACAACCTTTAGTATTCCAAATGTCTATGATGAAATCAATATGAGTTTTGGTGCTACATCCAGAAGATACTGTAGTACCTAATAAAAATGGTCAGCTCCCTCCTTTTTGGCATTCACATTTATAGCATAAAGTTGTGTCACTGTAACATTGTGTGGTTTCTCTTGAAGGGTCACTGAGCTCATTCCATCACTTTTTTTTGGCTTGTAACCAAGCTGTGATCTTGACACACTTTTTTTTTGTCATCCTTTGCTCTAATCTCCGTCAATCATCAACCCTCTCCTAACCAAATTACCCATTGGCTCCCCATCACCAGACAAGGGTTGACTAGGATGGGTCATCATACAGATAGCAATCAGGGGCACTTGATTTATTTATTTATTTTTTTAATTTTGCTACTATATCCTTCACACAAACACAGCAAAGTCCCCAAAAGAGGATATTTAATAAGCTTCAGTAAAGGGTGGCCCTTCATTTCCACAAGGCCTAGACAAGCTAGAATCTTCACTGTGTAATACCCTGAAACTCCTGCAATGGTGTCATAGGCATTCAGAAGCCATGTAGTTGAAACCCTGGTATGCCCTTAAGAGGTCATCTGTATATATAAAAATAAACTGAACAAATGTGGCAAACACATCCAAGCACAATTTTAACAAAATTTAGAGCTTTCGTTTTTTAACATGCAAGACTTCATCAAAAAAATGAAAGTGCTTGGATGTGTGTACCACATTTATTCTGTCTATTTGTATCTGTTATTAGTTTAAGTATGGATAAGAGGTACCATCCCTGCTCACTGATTCTTTTTGTTCACGTGTATAAATGTCCACAGGTCTCCACTGTATTGCCAAGGGCATTCATCACATTGACCTCCACTGCAAGAGTGTTCAGGCATTATCTAGTGCAGACTCTAGCTTGATTAGGCCATTCTTGCCATTTTTACTGAATGGTTTGTCTATGTGTCCTTTCCATCCTTTTATTTGGATGTTATTTCAGATAGTTTGAAGTCTCCCTAATGGTTATGGATATCAGCCTTGATTTTAAGCTTTCTTTTTCTAAAGTAAAGCAACACAATTGATTTATGCTGTACTGACAAGGTTAAAAAAAGGCCAGAACATGGCAATTCAATAGCCTGAGGGGTTTGTCTTTATTGCTATGAATGTACCCATAAAGACTTAAAAAGGAAAATAAAACAAAGTCATGGACATTCAGAAACCATGTAGCTGAAACACCGGTCTGTCTTTAAGGGGTCATTAGTATATAACCCATGGGAGTCCACTACAGGAGATTTAAGGTATTACACTGTGAAGACTCTCACTTGGCTGGGTCCTCCTTGCAGCTTTTACTAAATGGCGTGGCTGTGTGACCTTTTCACCTTTTGGTTTGGCTTCATTTCCACAAGGGTTTTTTTTTTTTCAAACTACTCTGCTCCTCCTCCTGATTAACTTCTCCACACTCCAATATAGAAATTGTACCAATAGTGTGCCACCGAATGAAGGTATTCTCCTCTCACAGAAGTTGCAAGTAATTAACACCCCTTCATTCCTTCCCTTCCCTGCCTTTCTCCTTCATTGCTGGGACAAGTAATCCAACCCTGGTTGACTAGGCCACAACCAGGACTATCTTTTCTTGGAAAACAAGTCAAAAAAAAAAAAAAAAGAAAAAGAGTAGTTTGTTTACTATAAAGGCTACTTCTTTTCTTCTGCAAGAAACATTAGTCCATAATTCTTACATTCCTTACTCCATAATTCTTACATTCCTGTTTTGAAGTATATAGTTTTTCATCGCATCAAACTTTTATTTTGTCTCTCAGCACCTTAGCAGTTTAAATATCCTCCAAGTTTTAATTCATCCATGTCATAACATGTAACACTAATCTTACTTATTAAGTTCTCCTGTTTTTTGGAGCATTCAATTCACTTATATTATTATTCATTATTTAAGATATAGTTGAAATGGATCATCATTAGAAAACATGCTTTTTT
>NC_056737.1:1488077672-1488120172 GCF_019279795.1 Protopterus annectens | reverse complement strand
GCAGAGAGGAGATAGAGGCAGACAGAAAAATGAAAGCAGAGATGAATCAAAGAAAACACATGCATATAATTTAAGTACAAACAAAATAGAATGTCTAGAAATAGAACTCAGCTTACTAAACTAAGAAATAAAGACTGTAATGGAGATTGTATCATAACTGAATATATGAACAATGGGACATATAATTAGAAAAGCCAAACTAACCTGCAGACTGCCAAAATGAGTTTATTCATTTTTGCTTAAAAAGAGTTCTTTTAAATAAATAATGTTATTAAGAAGATATCAGACTAAATGACTGCATGATAAAAGTAGTCATTCTTGGCTATGAGGAAAATAATCTTAATATTCTGGGTTTTTAGCACCAAAGAAAGTTGGTCTGGTAAAACATACCCTATAGCATACCTCTCAACTCAACTCAACTGTATAGATTTTCGCAGAATGTCCAGATTTTTGCCTCAGATATTTGTCTTTTTCTTCATAATGTCTGTGATTTTCTGGCAAAGCACAGAGGATTGAAGTCATTAAATAATGTCCAAATAATGGAATATATTTGAGTTTCAGACTTCATATCCTTCAGAAAATGCATACCAAAACAAATACTTTTATTCTAGCATCTTTATAAGTTTATAAGAGCAATATTTAAAATGTGTCCTTTATTTTGGGCCATTGTCCCAGCATTATTTTAAGGTTTTTGTCCAGATTTCTTGCATAAAGAGGTTGAGAGGTATGCCCTATAGAGATAGAAGGACAAAGATAAGAAAAGACTAGATTTAAGAATAACATGTATATATGACAAAATAATGCGATGCTCAGTTTAGAGAGACTATGAATAAATATTTACCGATCAGAATGCTTGCCATGTGAAGGTAAAGCAAAGCAAAATATAAGTTTTAAAAAGAAATGCATATGTTAATAGGTCTGAGTGAAGAATTAACTGATCTGCATGTAGATTTGCATGGGCCAAAATATAACAAATAGTATGCATTATTGTTGATGTCTTTTCAAGAATTAGGAAAAAAAAACAGAAATACAAAAGAATGAATGACTTCTCAAAAGTTACATGCAAAAATAAGAATGAAGACAGACTCATCAGTCATGGTTTCACCCAAAATAATTGGCTTCATCCAGATGATCTAAGTAATTAAATTAAGTCAGCATGGTTGAATACATTTCAAAAGCATATAAACATCCAATGAACATGTTGTACATGAATTTAGCACAGATTCATACTTCGTAACTCAGTATATTGATGTGTTTTTCATCAAGCCAAGGTGGCGCATTAACTTCGGCCCTGCATTGCTGTACAGCATACAACTTACAGAAATAAATTTAATAGCCCCTCCCTTTGAAGCAACCTTACACATGGCTAATGCGAAGAATGAGTACGTGACCAGTACGAATAACATGGTTTGTAGTTAGCACATTCTTATTAGCTGACTTGTTAATAGCATAATTGTCTTCATAGGTTATCTCCCTGAACATCATTTTTGTCCATGTTCTGTAAAAATACCAAAATCATGGTTGCAGAAAGCAAATGACTATCACTTGTAACACAAATTTTCCCATTTGTCTGCCACTAGACACTTCTGGGTGTACTACTGTCACTGATGTTATATGTGTTATTTTTTGACCCATAAAAGGTGAGTTTCTTGTTGTGGAAACTGTCATAAAAGACTTTACAGACTTTGCTGATCTCTGCCACTTCCTTTTGTTTAATATGTGCTAACTTGTGTTTGCAAATAGTTTAGAAAGCATGATAGAAATATAACATACTGAGGAATATGAATGCCAAAATCTGAGGCTTGTATTAAAAAGAATCATTATGAGTGATTGTTTTCTTCAACATCTAAAGTCATTATTTCATTAAGCAAAAGAAGATTCATATGAACTCAGGATTATGTTTTGCTTTTGTTTAGTGAACATATTTTCCACACAACCTATAATTTACCCAATAATTTTGCCTTAGATGTTATTATTGGAGAAATATTCAGTGGGTTATATGTTACTGTTTTTAGTCATGTGGTTTATTGTTTTAATAAAATATTGCCTCATTTTATTCATTTTCTTGCAAACTTGTCATGTTGACTTCATTTCAATACTGTTGAGTTCATGATTTTATGATCATATGACATGAGATAATTCTTTTTTCGGCTTTTCGCAGTTAGGGGACACTGCAGCAGATCACCTGTCTGCTCATGATTGGCAGTGGAGTTTTATGGTGTTGTGTTGCCAGCCCGGTGCCCAACCTTCCACAGAAGGCAAACACACACACACACACTCATGCCTAGGGCCAATTTAAAGTGCCCAATCAACCTACAGCATGTCTTTGGAAGAAACTGGAGCACCCGGAGGACATGCAGACTCCGCACAGAAGCACCGCTGCCAAGGATCGAACTGAAGAACCTCTTGCTGTGAGATGGCAATGCTAACTGCTGCACCACTGCAGCTGCCCCATATGACATGAGATAATAAACACTTAAAAAAAAAAATATATATCTATATATATATATATATATATATATATATATATATATATATATATAGTATGCACTACTGAAAGTTAAAGTTTACAAGTGCTACAATTGTAATCTTTTATGCTTTTTGTAATGAACTGTTAGTGGAGTTTGTTTTTTGCTAGACCTTTATAAACTTAACATTTCTTAGGAGTGTTATTTGCTCTCAAGAGCTTTATTTCAATTTTCAGTTTTAAATACTTTATTTCAAAGTATTTACATGGAGGCATTTTATCTTTAAAACTTGGATAAGTTATACATATTAATGTATTCACTGTTTAGCTTTAAGTTTGTAAAGTGGTTAACCAATATAGCCAATTGGAATTAACTTGATTTGAACTGACCAACCTTGTCAAATGCATTACTGCTTGATATGTGTATTACTTTAGTTTTCATAATTCACTCCATGCCAGTGAAAACAACAAAGCCATCTGTAATGTGGTGTTGCATTTAAATTTCATTATTTACCCACAAAATTGAAAATAATGTGCAAGTTCCCATGTAAAACATCAACTCACAAAATAACCAGGAACCACAGCCCTGAAAGCATATGCCTGATATACCAAAATGGCAAAATCTCAAATAAAACATGCAAGCCTCCCTTTACCCTGCAACCACTGACTGAATATACATTTACTAACTCTATGGTTACATAAACACAAAGAAGGGAGCAATCTCCAAAATAAAGGAACACATGCCAATGGATATATATATAAACTGTACTTTCAGGGATTTTCTAGGGTAAAAAGGCACCAGCATTCTGTTTTATGCCATCTTATGATTCAAGCACTTGGTGCCCAGAGAATATGATCTCAGCCTCCTGCAGATATATCCATTATCCAGTACTTTCTACATGTAGTTTATGTTCTGTTTATCTTTACAAACTGAATACCAAATGACCCCATGTAGATAATAAGTTACTATATTATGGTGGCAGTCTTAAACTGCAGGTGTTTGTTGTACACATACAACAGTTTTACCTTTGTTTTAGAAGGAAGATATATTCTTCCATCTTCATGTAAAAAATAAGGACATATTAACAATCAATCATGAATCTTTTAGATATCATTAGCAGTTGCTTTCATGTGTCCCCATCTCAAACAATAATCAGCACTGCACTTTTCCACATGTATTCCTAGTATAAGGTCACTCTGTGGCCAGGACCAAATAAGAACCTTCTCAGATTCTAGGTCAACATATTTTCTACAATATCTGACTCGTTCTTATGGTGAAGCACTACATCCACAAACTCAGCATATCCCTCCATTGTACTAGATAGCACTATGTAAAAAATGACTCTAAGGCTTTCACAGACTTTGTAGTGCTGACATCACATACAGTTATGTCTGCCACCACTGCTTCACCGTTCCTCTCAATATGGAGTGATGTCAGTCAGTTAGTAGCAACCTGTTCTTAAGTAATCCAGTGACTCATTCCACTTCCTAAACTACTAGATCACCCCACTTATATTGGCAGCTCATCTGTAATAACTCTGACCACATTTCTTTATCATTTAGTGCAGAGCAAAGGTAATCTGCTACTATAGTGTCACTGAACTAAAGAATTAAAGCCACCATATAAAGAATGGAAGAGTCCAGAGAGGTGATCTCGGCATTTATGCACAAATAGCTGTGGTAGAATTCAAGGATATAAAATATTAATTTGATTGAATTATTCTCTCCTTCATAATATGTTAGGAATGCAAGGTATAAAAAATAGATGAACATATTAAACTCTGTAAAGTTTATTTTAGCTAAAATGTATAACTCTTATGTAGACTGACAGGTGTAAACACAGATACTCTGTACAGCAGTATATATTATCCTTTAAATATATGGGAAGATGTCAGCAATTGTCATTAAAGAAGGAACCAATTATAAGAGTTTTTCCCACAAAGACAGCAAGTCAACTTGGCCTAGTTTTCTAGGATAATTAATGCAAATACCTGCATATAGATATTGCACTTAAAGTAAAAAATATATATATTTGTTCAAAAAACCTAAAAATGATAGTGTAACTGTCACTGTGTAATTGATTTTTTTCTAATTAAGCACCATGTGTCTCTGGCCAATGTGAATTCCATAAAACCTGTCATATGATTGGCCTAGTGTGTGGAGACTTTCCATTGAAACAGGGAATGTACATATCGTATATTATTTTGTACTGTATTTCTTTAAACACAGGGCATAAGTGGAAAGCATGTAAATGCAGAGCTTTTAGAGTTAGTTTATTTAAGTAGCACAGGTGACAGACAAAACTACCCATGTACCCAAAAGGGGATTGCTCCCTATAAAAATACATGTATACTAAATGTTTGTGTCTTTAGGCTTTTCCCGGTTAGGGGTCGCCACAGCGGAACTCCGGTCCCCTAATGATTGGCAGTTGATTTTTACGTACCGGCTTGCCAGGCCTGATGCACAGCCTTCAATGAAAGTACGCCCATTCATGCATGTCTCCATGCAGAAGATGCTCTAGCTGAGAATCGAACTGGACAGCGTCTTAATAATTGAATTAAAACAAGTACCTCAAGGAGTAAGAGCATACCGGTTTCCAAACAGTATAAAATATGGTGACTCTCTTTATCGAGATATTGTAAATTTATGCAACAATACAGGACTGGAATTGTTAAGAGTGTTAATTAGTCATTACAAAAAAAAACAACTTCTTTGTTAAGAGAAGAAATGTTTAAACACAATGAGGATATTATCTGATATGATTTTGTTTTGCATGTTTCACAATATGATAGTGTTGCCATTAAGACTGCTAGATATGTTACCACTCTTATTACTCTCAAAATTAAAAAAAATTAAGAGATGCAGAAGCTTATGCAAGCAATAGAACTTGTATATTGAGTATGAATGCTGATTCTCAGAAAGTGAATAAAGCAAATGAGGTAGGTGATATGTCTGCTACTGTTGGTAACAGTATCAGACAACTGGATGAATTTGTGTGTGTCCCAGAAACTAGCTTTAACTAAAATGTTAGTAAAACTACTTTCACCACATTTCAATATAAAGAAGAGGCCATCTATGTATAATTTATACACTAATACATATTTAAACAATGATATCTTAACCAAAAATATGCATTCTCACCAATAGAGAACACATTCTGTATTTAAGATGTTTAATTGGGGTGTTTTAGGATCTTGGCCTTTATGATTAATTTATTCTTGAACAGAAAGAGTTTGAAAAAAGCGTATTTAACACTATGACTACTTAATTTAATGATTCCAACAACCAAAAATAAATTATGGCAAATCCAAATATTAAAAACACATTTGGCAAATGACTGAAATAAATATAATATATAGAAAAAATAAATAAAAGATTAGTTTGTAGTGGTAACTAAGGTTAAGTTATAATGACATAAAAAATAAAAAAAAGTCAGCAATTGATAATAAATAGGCATTTGCAACGGAACAGCAAGTGATACTTTGTTGCAAGTATAATCATCATGTAAATATTTAAATGCCTATAGAAAAAGATAGCCATGAGGCTATCTACCTTTTTTTATTTATTGTGTGTTTAATGGATTAATACTACTTTCTACTTTTACCTATATTACAATTACTTGCACTACTTAATTTTATTTCAATTGGTTCTATACATATATTTTAAGAAATGTCATTTATTGTCTGTTCTGTTGTTTGTCTGAGGCTAAATATTTATTTTTGTTTGCTGAAACATTTATTTATTTTCATCAGAGTCGTGTTTTTGTTTTTTAAGTAGTCTCTCTCATAGTGTTCTTATTCTTGAACAGCCCAAAGCAGGTAAGCTATTCAGGATTCCAAAGATCCATCAGAATATTCAAGATCCTACTTTTAAAACAATAGTTTCTGTCCCTCCCCCCAAAATGCTTACTATTTCTAGTCATTTAGATTCCTTTATAAATCCCTTGGTACAAAAATGTGATTTTTCTATAAAAACTCATGGGATTTTTTGGATTGTTTAAGGAAATATAATTTTACGGGTTCAGAAAAAACTTATGGTGATAGTAGATATAAAATCTCTTAACACTTGTATAGATCAAAATGAAGCACTGTCATTTATTAGATCTTATTTTGTAAAATGATAAAATAGAGATTAATAAATGAATGATAAATAGAGATTAATAAAGTAATTGCACTTTTAGACATGGTTCTTCAAAATAATTATTTTGAGTTTAATGGGAGAATATACCAACAGAGAACAGGTTATTTTCTTTGTTGGTGGGAAAGCATGTTCTTGGTTAAGTTACCATTGTTTAAATATGTATTAGTGTATAAACTATACTTAGATGACCTCTTATTTATTTTGAAGGTGATGAAAGTATTTTTATGGATTTTTTTTTGAGAAATAATTAATAGTAGCTCCTGGCTTAGTTTTATTTTAAATCACATTGGGACCAATGTTACATTTTTAGATGTTATTATTGATATGAACAGCAGAGAACATACATTTGAATGCAGGATGCATCAGAAAAATACTTTTAGAAATAATTATTTGCAGTTTTTTCAGTACTCATCCCAAAAACATGACAATTAATATTTTTGGGGCCAAATTATTAAGACCAGCTGCATTATTAGTGAAGCTGTGGATTTTTTGGCAGAATTAAAATATATTGCATATTTGTTTTAGAAAGATGGTATCCTAGGGAAGAATTAAATAGTATTAGTTTAGAGGTCATTCAGCAAAGGCATTTTAAAATTCCACCTATAATAACAGAAGGACTTAAGAAGTACGCTTTTGTTTCCAGTTCTTCTAAGATAGAAAAAACTTTGGTCTTTCCAGTAACCATGACTCATGGAAGTCAAAAGATAAAAATATAGTAAAAAATAACTGGCAAATTATAAAAGGAAATGTAGAACAAAATTCTTGCATATTCACCACAATTTATTTGTAAGAAAAGTAATAATAATAAAAAAATTATTAGAAAGTGATATTTCCAGGAATATTTATTTTAAACTTAAGTTGTTAAAATAATAAATAAAAAAGTTTGTATGGTAAAAGTAATTTTTAGCATAAAATGACCATTTGTGGATTATAATTATTTATAGTTATTAATTTATTGTATTATTTACTATTTATTATTTATGTTTTGTGAAATGGTTGTTTCTTTACATGATTACATGATCAGCTTTAAGTGTTGTGATAGGGTGAATTTGAATGGTTTTGTTGCCTATTAGTAGTTTTATAGGAAGGATGAACACAGAATGGATACTTTCTGATGATGTTCCATTAGTAAAAATAAAGGAACGGAAGTGCAAAACTGCTGTACGGTTTGTTCTTCTACTGCTGCCAGAGTTTGCAGGGTTGTACTTTGCTGTGCCCACTGGTGTTGATTAAAATTAATTTATTATTTTGAAATGTGCTTGCTTTTTGATTATCTTTTTAAATCATACTTATAGGTGTCAATTACAAGACACTTCAATTTCATAGAGCCATCTAATTCTGATGCAAGCACTCTTTATTATAAGTAGATGCAAGCACTATAGGGATTGGTACATCAGTAAGCCAGACATGTGATAGCACTAACAAATCATAGCATATGCAATCATATCACAACCTGACAAGGAAAAGAGTTACAGCTATTCCAAAAGTAACCTGCAGCCATTTTCAGCATAGGTGAGCCCTTTCATACATAAGTTACTGGAAGATACTTTAGAAAGACCATAATAAAAGGGCATTAGAAACCATCTTCCCTATCCTCACATCAATGCCCCTCACCCATAGTTGATAGACAGGCATTATAGTTTCAATCAAACCAATTCTCAGGGCAATACATAAAGGGAAGTGGGAATATTGCTTGTTACTAATTAACATAATGTTAACAGAAAAGGGAAGCAGACAAGCCACAATATTGTACAATTATGTGAACATGATTGACTTTGGCATTAACATCAGTGGACACTAAAAGTATGACTAAAAGAGATATGGTTTTACAAGCAGTGAAACAATACTGTAATATTCACACTTTTGTAACATAAATAGCAATTATCTAGACTCTGCAGTTAAAAAAGTATGAACAGTACAGAGAACAGGTCTCATTTTCAGTGACTGTGAAATGTTTGTGTCAGTAGTTCAGATTAATCATGTCAAAGAAGACTCAGATGAAGTGAATGAAAACAGATAAGGAGACACTGTTAAGGACAGTGAAAAAATATTCAGTGGAGAGACATGATATATATTTTTTTCTCTGCCGGGATGATGTAAGACAGAGAATGCTAATTTTTTTTTTCCTTTTTTTCCTGGGTACTCAGTGCAATAAAGACCCATGTCAAATAGAGCATCTTGCTCATCCTACCCTCCTCTTCTCTTTGCATCTGTCATACTTCCTTTCTTTTCTACTCACCTTGCCCCTGCATGTTTCTCTCAGTATGTTTCCGTCTTGTTTCTTGGTATTCTTACTTGCAACTATTCTCACTCGGCTCTTCTAATGTCTTCATATCATTATATGTTGGATTTCCTGTAGCCTAAGCCATCTCAGCTATTATGGCTAAATCTTATCCAAAAACCTCTAAGCATAATTTCATTTTTCTATCCATGTTTGGACATTGCAAACTGCTTTTTGAACTATTTGTAGCATATATGTTTTTTAGCATGTCCTTGTATTTGTAGATATGTTTTGGTCATTTCTTATGTGACCCTATTCACCCAAGCTGTGCCTGTAAATGGTCTGTTGAGATCAGTCTACTGCCCCAGTAAAAAATATAAGTAAATTAAAAAAAATAAAATAAATAAAATAAGATGGTCATATACAATATATAATAAATAAATCCCATCAGTGCCAAAGTCCACTATAAGTTTAGAAAAAACACTGCTGAGGTGGAATTCACCATAAACTCTTTATTAACAAATACAATTTTTAATTTTTATTTGTTAATAAAGAGTTTATGGTGAATTCCACCTCAGCAGTGTTTTTTCTAAACATATACAATATATGTTATCCCAGGGGCAGTGAGTAATAATGCAATATGCGTACACATACATAGATACATACTTATTTTGTCACATTTAACAGAATTGTTTTATTTTGTTATTTTGTCTACTATTATAACCCTTCTTCAGTTCTTTTATTATTTCTGTGTTTGTACTTCTGTTTTTCCCCTTGGATGAGCCTGAAATGGGTCCATATATATCAATGTTGTACCCTGGCAACAAAATAAAAATAACATAAAATAAACTGTGACCATTCCTTTAACAAGTCACTGTTTTAAAAATGATGTGAGTGTGAAAATATTAACCGTAGACTATGTTCACAGTCCAATTCATTAGTAGAACTGTTCATTACAGACTGTTAACAAGGCAAGATTAAGGGTGCCCACTTGAAGCTGCACTTACAAATATGGTGAGGTGCTATAGACTTTCCTTTTATCCTTTTCAGTGGAGCTATTTCAGACAACATATTACTCAAACACACCTTAAGGAAAAAGATACTTTCTGTTACCAGACAGAGCGATAGAAAGAGGAAGAAAAAACAGAAAAAAGAGCACAAGATGACATCCTATGGTGATGGCAGATGAACAGCAAATGAACATTCCTTTTAATGAGGACGCAATCACTTCAGACTAAAGACTTACAGCATAAAATAGAAACAAATAGTCACAGATTACCATACAAATAGCAGATAAATGAATACCTGGCAATGCTTATTTTCAAAAACTTGACAAGACAGTAGTGTTACTGGAGAAGCTCATTATAAATTTGACACAAGTTTTGATAATTTGTCAGCTAGTGACATATCCACTGAGGAAATACCTGACAGCTATGAATTTAGGATTTAAACTTCCAGTTGCCTGTAAAAAAATTATTCTTATTTAATTGGGTATGTTTCATTATCTCTTAAAAGATCTTAAAAAAAAAAACAAGCAGAATTGGAATGGATAGACTTTGAGGACATGTCTGACAAATGTATGGGCACTTCTTCACTACTAAACAACAATACTAAAATCAAATCTTTAACAATTCAAGTGTGTGAAAGCTTCACCTTAAAGATTTCAGTTTCAGTGCAATGTTTAAACTACTATGATCAATAAACTCAGGAAAATGCCTGCTTTCAATATCATTTGCCATTTTAGTTCCTTGTATCCCAATACTGTCTTAAAATCTCTATTGATGGAGTCCTTTTATCAAGTTCAGTTTTTTATCTTTTAAAAAATATTCAAAGCTTTTTCTTTTTTTTTAAGTAAGAGAAATGTTGAAAGTTGTAAATCTATCTATCGGTAATTACCTGTATAAGGAATTACAGACCTCAGATTCTACTGCTGCACTAGATGTATTTGACAGATGCAGAGTGTCTTATATAAAGAAACTTGGATGTGTGCTCAGGATGTTTTCACTGTAAGCCTGGTTGTAGAAGAAGACTTATAACTTTGATTAGGAAGACGAACACCATTTGCTTTACAAGGAAAAGAAAGCAGATAAATGAAGGCAAGTGTATAGCTATCAAGGAGAAGTTATAAGGGGTTAAATTTATAATTATAAATGTTTACTTGCTCCTGAGAATGAAACAGCCAGAACTAGCAAGGGACATGAGAAAATGGTTAATCTACCATGAAGAGATAACAGTATGGGCAGGAAATGAGAAATGGACTCTATAGCATAGAATCCTCCATAACTGGAAAGATTAAGGAAGGTATACAGAAGCAATGGGTGAGATAGGTACACCAGGGTTCTGCAGATACCTAGGGCCAGAGATATCTGTTTTTTTACATGTACCAATCCTTTTCATCAAAAGACAAAGTCATTATAACAAAGAAGCATACTCTCATGGTAGAATCCTTGTGCACGCTCCCTATTTCTATTTCAAATCTCAAGAAATTACAGTAGTAGCAGATATCAGTGTGTGTGTGTGTGTGTGTGTGTGTGTGTGTGTGTGTGTGTGTGTGTGTGTGTGTGTGTGTGTGTGTGTGTGTGTGAGGAGAGGTTTATCTGTGTGTCTATGTATATATGATAACCAGGTAGGAAGACTGGTTTGTAGATCCTTCTCAGCTAAAGCCCAGACCCAGTTGGTCAGATTCAACAGCAAAGAGAAAAACAGTGGTACATTTATGTAGAATGATTATAAATACAAATTTATTAGGGAGTAGTTTGGCTCTCTGATGGGGACAATTCTTTCTAAGGTGAAACAATATCCTTCATTCAAAATTTTATTTATTAGAGAACTGAGTAAATGGGTAGATATTTCATTTACATGGAAATAATAAACCTTCTGGAGACAATGGCAATGGGGTGCAGAAGTCAGAAAGAAGGGTGCACCTGTATACTTTGTTTATCGTGGTTTGTAGTCCTTTTTGTTGTACAAAGAATGGAAGCATAGGGGAGCCAGATAATATTCCAGTTTAGGATGAAGAATATTTTAGCTATGGCTAATCTAGGTATTGAGGAAAGCAGGGGATTAATTCTGTAGCACAGTTTAAGTCAGTGAAGAACTTTGTTTGCAATATTATCTGCGTGGATAGAAAAAGATAGATAATGGTCAAAGGTAGCTCTAAGTGTTTTGTATTCAGTAGAAGTAGGCATATTATTATTTTATTGATCTAATATCTTCAAAAAGCTCTTTATTGTATTAATCTTTCCAAGATTAAAGCACAAAATAACACAAACATCACAATGGGTACATACATAGAATCAAGGAACATATAGAAAAAAGCAGTACAACATACAATAAATAAACTATGTACAAGTTGCCTATTTAGGTAATGCAAAAGTTTAATTTTGATCCAGATGAATAAATTCAAGCAGTATGATGTTTGTGTTATGTAAATAAAGGAAGAAGACAGAATGAAGTTTAGTTAGCCCAAGTATTGGAAGGATAAAAGGAAGAAAATGTATTATTGTTAGCATAAGTGGGTTAGAAGCCTAATTCCAAAACGTTAAAAGCAGGCATTGATCATTATTGGAGAATATGGTGAAATACTTTTATCACAATATTCAACAAAACATGGGTGTAGTTTTTGGCTAAACACTAAGTATTTGTGGGCCATTAAATGCTTAATAGTCATTTGTTTAAATCCATACCATGACAGCTGGGATCTATCTTTCCAGTTCAGGGTAATATACCATTTGATTAGTAGAAATAGTGTGATTAAAATATGTATTTGTAGCTTTGTTAACCCAGGATTGGGAATATGTAGCATAGTAAATTTCCAAGGCAGGTTAGTTTTCTTGTAACCCATTTTTCCAATTTAAATCTAAGTGAACACCAGAGTCTGTAGGAACATTTGCAACTCCAGAAAATATGTAAAAGATTAACCTTTTGGTTGTCACAATATAAGCAGAAAGGGGAATTTGTGGAGTAAAAATTGTTTAATAGAGTTGGGGCGAGATAAGCGTTTGAGTATAACAGAGTTTTTAAATGGGATAAATGTTGAAGTTATTTGAATACAGCAGGTTATTGGATTAGTTGAGATTGCCGGGTCTAGTTCATTCCACTATTTCCAGAAAAGCATAGCATTTGGCATTTAATTGAGACAATAAATTTGCATAAATTTGAAATATTTTTTTTCCTTCAATGAAAGTAGATTCCATATAGTTTAACAAATGTTTATCTCATTCAAAACTAGACTGGGGTCTTCCAAGATTTTTGTACACAATTCTCTAATTTGTCTTAAAATGATAGTGTAGCTTTCAGGAAGGTTCATCTCTAGTCTAATCTCAGTAATGGACAGGTTTTTTAAAGAGGAAACAGTCTAGTAAGCTTTTTTTCTTTAAGGAGAGGGTAGCTGTTTAGTTTAATCATTTTATTCTTTAATCTAAAATTAGGGTTAAGATCTAGTGGTTGTAAATTATTAAAGACACTGGATAAGTTGAATGATTCATAGAGTTTTTGCAAGGTGATACTGTTATGTTTTAGAGAGGTGTGTACTTTAAATTTTATTAAACCCTCTCTGTTGAGAAAAGGAAATGCCTTGGGACTAAATTTGAATGTCTGGAGATAGTTATAAAATAATTCTATCCAAGTTGGATTCCACATTTTTTTGTTTGGATTATAGTCAGAGATTGCTAGTAACGTGTTACAGATGATTATGTCATAGTATAATTTGAAGTTGGGGAGAACGAGACCCTCTTTATCTTTAGGATATATCAAGTTTTTGTAAGTGATCTGATATCTTAAGTATGGCTAACTAAGTGTATTTGTGAGTGTGATGAGAACAGCATAACACTGTTTTATAGATAGATAGATACATATCTATATCTATATCTTTATCTCTCTCTCTCTCTATATATATATATATATATATATATATATATATATATATATATATATATACAGAGAGAGAGAGAGGGAGGGGTAAAACCAGTGTAAGGGTTGGCATAGTGGTTATCATCATAACATCCAGGCTTTGGTTCTGACCACTGGTTATTGGCTAGGCTTGTAATGGTCTACTTATTGATAGCCTGGTATTTACCTTGGAACCTATATCTATCAGTCTATGTGTATATCTAGATAGACAGATAGATAATGATATAACTAACTTTCTCGGGTGGCATAAGCTATGGAACCTTGCTGGCTAGGCTTATGTAGGCCCTTCGGCCGATAGCCTAGTACCTACCTATGAACCTATGAACCTATATGTAGATATGTGTGAGTATACATGTATATAAAATAGGTTAGCATTAGTTTAATTAAAATGTTCTGGACTAGGTTATTAGGTTATTATTACATACGTATATGTTGCCATAGGGTATACATACATTTTAATGACACATTACAAAAATGCTATTGGTGTAGACATTAAAACAAGCCATGAGTGATATGAAAGCTGTTACAGCAAACATCTGTAGAGGAAATAAATCTGCACTTTCCACAAAAAGGGAGCTGTAGTACTTATTTAATGTATTGACATGCACTTCCCATTCACCCCAAAATATGTCTCATAAAATAGTTTGCATCAGTATGAGATAGTGATCCCCAAAAGGGTTGATTTGCAAGTTATTTTCTTAGCTGAAAACCCAGTAGCCAAGTGTGCCTCTACAGTTGGTGTCATTGATGAAGTGTCTAAGAGCTGTAGGAGTCATTTTTAATATACAGAAACAATATTTCTGAATACATTAGAGTCTCAGTGAAAATGACCATTGGCCAGATGTAAATTAGACAAGACCCCCAAATTAATTTTAATGAATATGTATAAACCAAATAAGCAGCTGATTGTCATTTGTTTTTTAGGTGTCTCATGTTCTCCACAAGAATCCTAACCTGGTTTTGAATAAATTAAAAGTAACTAACTAAATAAATAAATATTGCTCAGCTGACTTTTATTTATAACCAAAGCTGCACAGTTGATGAAGGACACACAACTTCTTATATCTTTCCTGCTTTGAACAGTTTAATTGAAAGCCTGTAAAAAAAGAAAAAGTCTGTCTGTATAATGGCATCCCCAACATTTAGACCCATTTGCCCTTAGAATAGATACTGTCATTGTACAGATATTTGTTCACCCATCCTGAATCTGAAATTCATCAATCAATCTCCTTAAATGTCTCCATACATGAAAGAGCTACCTGTCAGTGGTTGCAGCTTTATTATATATGTTATCTTCATACACTGCTGAGTCATACATCTATACTTATGATAAAGAATGTATTCTAAATATGTGTTCCTAAATTCAGCACATGCATATGCGTGCACGTGTGTGCGCGCGTGCGCACACACACACACACACACACACACACACACACACACACACACACACATGTAAATCTGATGTCTTGCCTTGTAGAAAGCATGAAAATGTAAAACAGTTTTTAACATTTATTTTTTTTTTTAAACTCACAACTATTTAATGAAAAAAATAGCAGCATTTTAATTATTATTCAGTTCTCAGTATTTTTGCATAAATGAGGTTTGGAACCAAACCAATTTGAACAGGGACATCTTCCGAGGGGGGGTAGATAAATATATTAAAGGGAATTAAGAGGATAGGGAGGATGAAAGGGTTAAATGAGAATGAGGGACAACTGGGAGGAAATGAGGTAAGGATAGGGAGGGGCTTAAGTGGGTTTATGCAAGTGTAACTGGGTAGGGAGTCACATTTTGGCATGAACTGCTACTGCAAGTATTATGGTCATGACGATCAGTAGGTACTTCTGCATTCGGGTAGACCCTGTGTAACTGTAGAGGGCATGGTGGCTCTTATTAGTACAGTAATGTAGGCCTCAAAACTGGCCAGATTATTTGCAGTATAAAGTTTTGCCTCATTTTTTTTTTTTTTTTTTTTTTTTTTTTTGTGGAAAGGTGTGGTTTGCTAGATTTTGTGGCAAGTCAAAGAGGACTGGGTTCACTGTATGATGATGGGCATTTGAATTTTAGACTTTTGGGATCTGGTGCTGCAAGTTGGCTGGGGGTGTGGGGGGGTTGGAAACTGTTGTGCCGTTGCTGCTGCATAGTTGTAAGGTATTTTGCGACTATTTAGGGCAGTCCATTGGGTTACTGATGGTTGCAGTGAGGTAGTGGTAGTATGAGTGGCATTAATGCCTTTTGTGCGCACTTGTCATTTCGCATGTTAGGATATGCATAGTACTTCAGGGGTGGGAGACAATTGCTGAAGTACCTTTAATTCAGTGTGGTGAGGATTTCTGTGGGTGTCTGCTGTTGTTAATTCTATTTAGGGTCAGGGTTTTGCTGGACACTCTTCCTTTCACAGTTGTGGAGTAGGAGGAATAAGGTTTGCTGTTAGCAGTTCATGTGCAACTGGAGAGATCATTCCTGCCATTCAGGGTATGGATTGTGTTTTGTTTTTCCTTTGCTTTCTTTCCTGCGGGCTTGGTGGTACATATGAGTGGTCGTGCATAGTCATTGCGGGACTAACGTTCGAGGGAAAGGGGGGAAGGGATGATTAACAGAGCAGAGCCCTGCCTACAGATTGGCAATCATTCCTTTGTAACTAATGCTCTGTGAGTTTCATATACACACATTTAAATAGTAACTACTAACCCGCCCCCCAAAAATTTACACTTCCGCAGAATCTCCGGGTGTTTACATCATATTCTGTTTGCTTTGTGGATTGGGGTGAAATGACTAATTATCTGAATGGTTGAGGGTGGAGGTCAGAAAATGAGATACTGGAATCAGTTAAAGTGTTTACCTTAACAAACACAATGACCTTAACATACACAAGGTGCAGGGTTTTCCCCTTACAAGAGAAAATTGGCTAGACTTAGAATGACCCACAAATGCGGTTAGTCCAGTACAAGCCTAACGACGGTACTGTAGTTTTTGCTGAAGGGCACTTAAGTCATTATCACTGTTGCATTCTGAATGCACCTCATGAAACCCCTATTTTGGAATAGATATGAAAAAACTATTCACTGTGGAGGAAGGGAGTAATAAAACAAAATGTGGCACTGATAGTTGGTGGGCCAGGGTTTGGGGCAGTGTTTGCTTTAATTTGGCAGCTCACTTCATCCATCTTTACTGTTCTGGGAGCGAGCTGATGTATATATAAAGAACACGACCTTTGTCCCATGGTGCCCACCTGTTTTCCCACTCATACCTCTCAACCTGGAAACATCAAAAATCTGGACAAGGCCCATGAAAAATAGGTACAAATCTGTACGCTTATTAACATAAAATTTGCATATGTAATTATGCAACCCCACCCACTCCAATGGAATCATGGGATACCAAATTTCAAACGCAAACCGATGAACAAACAACCAAAATATGGTACCAGAGTCCCCCTGCAGCCATTCCAATGTCCCATTACCTGGCTATTTCACCCCATTTACCATAAACACTAATATGCATACTGCTTTACTTCTACAATGATTATTTGGATTTTATTTTACATTTTATAGCACAATGAACAAACACCAATAGACATCTGCTAAACAAAGCAATAATGTCTCACAATGAAAGCAGTCTCAGCCCTGTGCACTACAGTCAGAGCAACATACCACTATGCCAAATCAAAGACAAACTTAAATGGCTATCATTTAGTGAATTCAGTTCTCACTTCTCCCCATAGCTCTCAACCTCTTAGCACAAAAAAAACTGTCCAAAGCCAATAATGGGGGAATACAGCCCCAAAAATAGGGACAATTTTCAAATACTGATTTCATAACCTTATAAAATTGCTAGAATAAAAGGTCTGATGTTGCCATTTATTTTTTGCAGAATATGAAGTCTGAAATGCAATTGCCATTGCCTGCCATTATTTAGAGAATTCTGAAATCCAGAAAACCACAGATTTTATGAGGAACTATATTATGGATTATACGGAGGACACAAGCAATGACAAAAATAAAACACACACACCCTTTCCATGCAATTGCAGCATAACAAAAATGGCAGCATTTCTGTATTCATAGGTGTGTACTAGGTTAATGCTCTGGAGCCTTTACAAGCCTAGCCCATTGGATTACCCTGTTTATTATACAATAACATCTGTGTGAGGGACTTAATGCTAGTAATGCATTCTGCATTCCCTACATTTATTTAAGTAAGAATATGAAGTGAAAATTCAAATGAAAAAAAAATACTAGACAGTCAAGTTTTGGGGATTTTTAAAGAGCCAAAAATAACCTGAAAGAGGGAAAGCTTGAAGATGCAGGAATACATCTGACACAAACTGCATTCACAAAGCACAGAAACATAACTGATGTTTGTCCCAGAGCCAACTGCCACCTACAA
Source organism: Protopterus annectens (assembly GCF_019279795.1). Taxonomy (NCBI): domain Eukaryota; kingdom Metazoa; phylum Chordata; order Ceratodontiformes; family Protopteridae; genus Protopterus; species Protopterus annectens. Next base: position 1,488,102,044 of record NC_056737.1, on the reverse strand, counting down.
ATTTCCCTTATGCAAGTCAGCATCAAACCCTACAAAAATGTTTTAGATAAAGCAAGTGAAAAATTAGACAAAGCAGGTTAGACACCTGGGAAGCATCACTCCTACACAGTGAAAGATTACTTTACTGCAATTCCTAACCAGAACACAAAATTACACAATAAATAGCCCATGAAAGATGAAATAAGAGCTGCGTGCCATAGAACACCACCCTAGAATTTTGTTTTGAACTGTCACTGCATTGCAATTATACTGGAATATGGTACTAAACTTGAACAGCAGTAACTATGCAACACCAACTCATCTAAGAGATCAAACTGTGTGTTTTAAAATGGGACTTCAAATACATAGAAAAACCTTCAAATACGTAGAAAAACTGTGTGCTAATCCACATGGCTACTGAGCTCCAATAGGTTAAAACAAGATAATGCAACACCCACTTCCGAGGGACAAATATCCAACTGTTCCAGACATGACACTGCGCGGCTTGACTTTAAAAATAGGAATGGACAGCAAAGCACACACTACTTATACATACATAAACATGTAGATGGAAAAATAAAGAAACAGTGAGCACTGAGCAGAAGTTGGAGCTGCCAAGCTACCATTCTCAAAACTGACAAACCCTACCAAATACCATCGCCCAAAGTGCTCAAACAAATACATTTTCCTCCAACCACAATGTGGAAACTTGTCACACACACACACTCACATTTTGTTCCTTACCTAATCCATTCCATATCCAATCCCCAAGTCATTTCCAAAATAGCAGCAGACAGACGATCCATTAAGTTGCTACAGGGTACGGTCGGCAGCAGAAGATCCATTAAGTCGCTTAGTCGCTACAGAGTACGGCACGGCAGCAGCATCACAGCAAAGCCCTTGGCTAAAGCAAAGCCAGTAATTCTTCTGGCAGAAACAGTTACAAACAAAAAGTCAAGCTGCCTGTAGCTTACAATAAAGGCTGTCCTCCTTTGTACCAAAAACGATCTGGCCACGTTAACCACAAGGCACTTTTAATTTACACGCAGAGTCGCAGAACTCAGGACGCAATACACAGCACACGATAAAATTAGATTTGATTTTAAACAGTTCCCACTTCCCGCCTGGTTCTTTTAGCATCTACTGTTCGTCGCACTCCTCGCAGCCAGCCGGAAATGATGACGTGAGCTCCTTGAGCTCAGTTCCGACTGGCTGGTAGTGCTGACGGCGCTGACGTCATCACGAACGTGATGACGTCAGCTCTGACAGCGCGAAAATTAAAAAAATAAAAAAATAAAAGCAAAGAAATCGGAAATGAAGGGGTGCCACTCGGGAATTGTGGCACCCCTTCATTTAGACCCCAAAACTCGGTAAAAACCGAGTAATTTGGGACGGTTGGGAGGTCTGTTCCCACTCTAGGTGTATGGCAGTGTTTGCATGGATGATGTCAGCAGGCAGGTCACCATTTTTACAGAGATGCTATTGTGATTGTACATCTGATTTCAGTGAAACATGGCAATCGTTGGTGGGGGTGGAATAGTGAGGGCTGCATACAGAGCAACACTGGTGAACATGTCATTGGTTTAAGGAAGCAGCATTTCATGATGTATACCATTCATCTGGCCCTGATTTTGACTCTGATTTTAGCTCTGCCCCACTTAATCTCATCTACATTTCCACTAGAGAAAAAAATTATCAATTTCAACAATTGGCTAAGCTTCTGGTGTCATTCAAAGGGGATCCAGTGTTTGTTAGCCTGGGAAGACATGCTTGACAAGCCACGCTACTTCACTAGAGACGGCTTGCACCTGTCACCCTTCGGCTTTCGAATACTGGCCAAGGCTCTTGCCACCCCATAGTGCCTTTTTTAGGCAAGGCTCAAAACACAAACCCATTGTCATAAATAGCACAAGTAACAAAAAACTGAGGGTGATGCTACTCAATGCCAGAAGTCTAAACCTCAAAATGCATGCCCTCGAGGCACTCCTCAGTATGGAGAAAACCGATATATGTGCAGTAACAGAAATCTGGTTTAAGGCTCCAGAGAGCACCCCAGCACTACCAGGCTACAACTCATACCATACATTTCAGTCACAAAACCCGGACCAAAATACAAAAGGGGGAGTATCCATATTCATCTAGGATGCCCACACCTCCTGGTTAGTGGCACAGCACGATGCTTCAGAGATCATCCACATGCAACTAACAATGGGCAAAACTGCTATTCAAATTATAGCTTGCTACAGATCACCCACCATGTCCCAGGACCCCCACTCTGCATTCCTGGAAACACTGGGAAACATAAAGGTCCTATCAAACTCCCTGATATAGGGTGATTTCAATTACCCAAACATTAACTGGGAGAACTACTCAAGTACAAACTCCCTTGCCCAACATTTCCTAGAATTTATAAACTCAAATGCCCTGGATCAACTGGTCAAAACCCCCACCAGAGGTGACAACATATTGGACCTGGTCATCACCAACATGGGCGACCGGTGTTCCACACTGGAGGGCAACCCCTCGCTGGTTAGATCTGACCATAAACTAATCACTCTGGATATCCACATTTCGCCACCACCCCGGTCAAAGAAACCACCATGAAAAACTTTTCAAAAGCAAACTTCAAGTTACTTAAGACCGAGGTGGGAAGTTTCAACACCCCCATGCTAAAGGATAACGCTGTCCAAGCTGCAAAATCCTGTACTAATGCACTCTACGGGCACCTACATGAATGCATGGATCATGCTATCCCAAACAAAACCAAGACTCACTCCACCAAGAAAAGGAAACCAGTCTGGTGGACCCCTGCCATAAACAAGCTATACAAAAGAAGGAGGAAACTAGTACAGAAAAGAGTAAAATCCCAAGAAGGGAAGACATCCCTGATCAGTATCAGCAAGAAACTACATTTCCTCATAAAATCATCCGAGGCTAGCTTCGAAAGAAATATTGCCATGGATTCCAAAGATAACCACAAGTCATTCTTTAGCTATGTCAAAAATCTAAGTGGCAATTCTCAGATCTGCTCAGAGTTAGTGCAGAATGGCACAAAATACATTGAAGCGACTGATATAGCCACATCCTGGCAGACAGGTTCAGTGCAAACTTCACCCCCCTCTCACCCCCAAAAGGGCCCATAACTATACCAGAAGAATGTAGTGCCCTTGAAATCACAGGCGCTCAGGTTAAAACAGCCCTGTCCAAAGCCAAAAACACAGTATCAGTGGGACTGGACAGTGTCTCAGCCTGCGTCCTACACAAGCTCAAAGATGAACTAACCCCTCACCTAAACACACTGTTTAAACTCAGCCTCTCCACAGGCTACATGCCCACAGAGTGGCGCACAGCAACGGTTATTTTGCTCCACAAAGGTGGAGCCATAACGGACCCCGGGAACTATCACCTTATAAGCCTGACTAGCTTGGTCTACAAAGCTATGGGAGTGCATAATCATGGATCTCATTAACAGAGACATTGGGAACCTCCAAACACTAGACCCTACCCAGTTCGGCTTTGTTAAAAGCAGATCATGCCTTCTAAACCTGGTGGACTTCTTTGAGATAGTTACCAATGCTACTGACTAGGGAAAGGTGGTCCACACAGCCTACCTAGACCTCGCAAAGGCCTTTGACACCATTCCCCACTCAGGTATTATAGACAAGCTCACAAGCCTGAACATAAACCCCTACGTTATGAGATGGGTTGCCAACTGGCTCACAGACAGAACCCACATGGTAAGAGTTGCGTGAGCTAGGTCTGACTCTAAACCAGTTACAAGTGGCATTCCTCAGGGCTCAGTCCTAGGATGCCTTCTGTTCGGCATATACATCTCAGAGGTACAGGCAAGCACAGGAGGACTATGGCTGACCAAGTTTTCAGACGACTGCAAACTAGGAGCTATAATTGACTCTCTGGCTGACATCCTCCAAAAGGGTCTCACTGAGACAGATACCTGGTGTCAAAACCATGGCCTCAAGCTAAATGCCAAAAAGTGCATAGTCATCCCCTTTGGAAAAAAACAAAGTCCCCATAAACTACCACATAGGTGGTAACCCCCTAAATAAGGAAGATGTAATAAGGGATCTGGGGACCCAAGTAGATAGTAACCTCTCCTTTGAAAATCACATTGCAAAATTGGTTAGAAAATCTTTCTATGTGGTCCACCTAATCACAAAAGGGTTTGCATCCAGATCAAAAGAGGTCATTGGGCCCATCTACACATCACTCATCAGACCCATCATAGAGTACAATGCCCCATTGGGATCTACCTTACAAGACACCTGCAACAACTGGAAAGACCACAGAAGTTCCTCACCAAGAGGATCACTGGCCTCAAGCAGCTCAACTGAAGAAACTCCAGCTGTACTCGGTTGCATACCGCCTACTCAGAGGTGATCTCTGCCTGACATACAAGGCCATGTCCAACCCAGAATTGATGGATATGCTCCACCTAAAGAAAACTATCCCCTCGAGCCACACACTCCAGGGATCTGAACCTCACCACAACAATAAATAGGACATGCTGGAGGGATAGATTCCTGTCCCAGAGACTTCCCATGCACTGGAACAAGATTCCAATCTACATTAGGCAGAGCTCCTCGCTCACCCTCTTCAAGAGAAACTTTGATGAGTGGATGGGAAACAGAAAGTTTACCCCAGGGATCACTTCAATGGCTCTGCTGGATAGAGGCACAGGGAACTAATCTAAGGGGGTTGCGAAAGCCAACACATTCCGGCTAGGCTTATAAATGCCTTTGGGCAGATAGCCTAGTACATATCTATGAACCTATGAACCTATCTAAAACTGGTGAGTTTCAGAGAAAAGATGGTAAATTAACATTTATTACAATTGTGATAGTAATTGACTTGTACTTTTTACACTTCAAGTTAATGGCACTAAGATTTAAAACATTATTCAATAAAAGGATTTTAACTGCCATTAAAGCTAGAAGCTTTTATTTGATCCATTAGACTGGTTAAGCTGCTATCACAGTTCATCACAGTCACATAGCAGCTACTACATCTTCAGTGTGGATATTTGTATATCAGACAAAAAAGATTGGATACTTTGAAGCCATCATAAGACTGGATACTTTGGAGCCATCATTTCGCTATGGTATAACTGCATTCACAGCATGAATGTCTTGTAAGTGCATTTAATTTAAGTACTGGAAATGTATGCAAGTTTTTTGCTATATATGTTGCACTTTTAAGTTTTATATCATTTAACCACACTACCTATTCTCCAAGAGAACTTTACTTCATTGGCCATTGTTGTACAGCATTTCATTTTGAATACTGCTTTTACTTGTTACTGATAGCTGTACTTTAGCATTAGAAGGTACCCTTTCTTTATTATATAAGATTTAAAACATGTTCCTGATTATTACTGCACTTGTCCCCTATTTTTTGTTGAGCTTGGTACCCAAGCATTGAGGCCATAAGAACTGATCTTGGTATGAATTTTCTGATAAATGGCGGTTTGATGTTTCAGTTATAGTTCTGCACTTCGTAGTGCATGGAAAATGCATGTGTGTGCCAAATCCTGTTTTTAGGAACTTGCATAAGTAAGCAAATGTTGTAGTGTAAGCATTACATTTGTGCTTTGTATTTTCAGGAAATGAATGTTGATGCAATACCTATTGCTTTGCATCAAGTAACCATTAAAATTGTCTTTTTAGGAAAGCAGCATTCAGTTTTTGCTTCCTTTAAACCTCAAATTGTATAATGTTGGATTGACGATAATTACATAAAAAAAATAAACCTGGTATATAACATTTGCAACTGGGGAACAGGTCAAGATGGTTGTTTTGATAGGTCTGTTTGTGTTTTAAGTGATGTTTCCATATAGGTGTTGAATGTCTCTCTTGTTTACCATTGTTATTGGATTTGTACAGAATTACTGAATAATGGAGCCGAGAAGGGCAAGAATGTCATCACAGGAGTCGTGCTAGGTATGCCTGTCGGCTGAATGGAATTTTTGTTGAGTGTTGAATTCTGCTTCATGTTGGTCCACTTTTCATAAACTTGGGCAAATTATTGTTGGGTCATTTTTGTTGGTGCAATACAAGTTCCATCAACTAAGTTCGTGAGAGCAATATAGTTCCCACTTTTGGGCTTTGTTGCATCTCCATATTTTGGCCCATTTTTCATAAAATTATAGGTCACTGTCAGATTAAAACAGATCATTGAAGAGTCAATTTGGGAAGTAAGGGCAGACGCTTGGGTTTCAGACTTTGTACCCTTTGGGGGTTCATGTTGATGCACAACCCATTTTCATCTGGCTAAGTTCCTGAGAGCTAGACTTGAAGGTTGTCCCTATTTTTGGGTCTTTGACCTGAATGTCTGTGGGCCTTGTTCAGATTTCCTGGTTCAGAATGTTCAGAGGTATGGCACTAAGAGGTTGAGAGGTATGGTAGCCACTGTGGGTGACAGGGAAGAGCATTGGTGATCTACTTGGTGGTTTTGCATAACTTGCAACCTTCCATCTCTGAAATGGAGAATATCAGCCATCATAACATCGGACAAATGGGGCATGAGGTGAAATAATGGCTTATTTGCAACATTAACTAAGACAGTTAAAGTATCCTTAGGAGGAAGGGAATTAATACATAGTAGCAGAAGGGATGGATAGGAGTTAGCCAATAAAATAATTTTATCTATTCCTCTAGTTCATGCAGTACTTATTGTGATGTTTTTTTTTTCCGATGTCACACATGAAAGCAAGTTGGCAGTCAAGGGACTTTGTTGCAGGGCATCAACCCAAAGCTGGAGTGGTGTGTGATTCAGTTGCAGATGGTGGTTTCAACAGGTGCTGGCTGCTGCTGTCAGGGGTGTTTCAGCTGCTGGAGTGCTATGGAGTTTCAGCAGTGAGATCACAGCTGGGGGAGTGTGGAGTGTGCAACTGTCTGGCCTGACAGAAGTGGATTGGAAGGTAAGGGTTTTGCTGTTGCATGTTTCAGTTGCTGGAGTGGTACACACTGAGGTCACAGGTAATCTTACTTATCTGGTGCTCATTAAGGCGTGTTACTGTTGGTGGCAGTTTTGAGGTAGTGAGGGAGAGGTTTGTTGGGTGTAAGGGAAAGCAGGGCTGGGGATGGTTTATGGGGAGTCTGGGGGATGCTCCGGGAGGGGGGAGAGTCACAACAATCATAGGAGCATAGGAAGTTACTAAGCTAATGGCTCTAAGCCCCTGACAAGATAGCCAAGATTTATTTTGGTGTGCAGCACCTGATGTTCTAGTCCAAGGGGGACATGGGTAGAACCTCTGGGGTGAATTTACCATTAACCAGCTAGTTGGTCAAGTAGTATTGAAAGAGAACCAGTGAAGTTTGACATGAAGTGGGGGATTGTTCCAAAGGTGTGGCATTTTTGGGGAGACAATTTGTGTCTCAAACAGGTGGGTGTTTGGTTGGCTATGTAGAAATGGGAAGGCTTGAATAAGGCACTGTTTTGGGATTCTTTGTAGAGGTAGGCCAGGTTTTAATTTCTTACTGTATGCAAAAGTAACACATGAAAACATAAGCTTTGAGGAGAAAGCAGAGGACAAGCAACAGATTAAGAATGTTCAGCCTTTTGGGCTACTGAAGTTATGAGTCGGATAGTTTACTTGGGTCTGTTCAGATGAGGGTTAATAAGCCAGTACATTGCTTTTTCATTGGGGTGCGCCTTTGGAACATTTCAGTGGGATGGGTTTTTGGCAGATGGATAGGTTTGCTCATAGGAGTTTGCATTTGTATGCAAGTATTGCAGGAGTTGTAGTGTGTAGGGACATAGGTTGGGGCGGGTCTGGTTTGTGCCTTGATGGACAGAAGGAAGAATGATTGGGGGAATGTTGAATATTTATTGTTTCAATTTCATCTGGAGTAGGAGGTTTAGCAGGAGTTGTTGGGGATTATAGTTCATCGGCATCTGTTTAATACGGCAGTGGTATGGGTTGTGTTCATGCTGCTAGATGAGGTGCCAGGGTGCGTCAGGATTAAAAGTTTGTCATGGGCATTTGGGGCACCTTTTTATAAGGGAGGCTTATGGGAGGGCATATAGGGAGGGAGGGTGACCTAATGGTTAAGGTGTTTGCCTTACAAGCACAAGGTGCAGGGTTTGAGTCGCACAAAGGATAATTGGCTAGGCTTAAAATGGCTCGCAAGGGCACTTAGCTTAGTACTAACCTATGAACCTATGGACCTATTGCCAGTCTGGTTCACTTTGTTTTTCAGGAGTTTGGGGTAGTTTCTGTAAGGAAGCCATGTAGTAAAGCTTTTGCCAGACTGCAAAATCATGTTGCAGCAGACTGTCAAAGTAATCGTTTGGGAGCAAGATAAGGCAGTTCCGTTGGTCAAAGAGGATTTAGTTGAGAGTACTGTGGTTGCACAGGTGACAAGGCTAAGTGAACGTACTAAATGTTGGTCGGTGGGTTATGGGGTTGAAAGGTTGGGGTAGGTTGATAGGGTGAAGATTTACTGACTTAGGTTATTTTCAAGATAGATGTTGCGGGGGTTGGTGTTTGTAAAATGGAGGTTCAGGGGGTTACAGTTTATATGACATTTATGCTATGGATGTAGTTTAGTCACTTAGAAGGTGGTTGGTTGGTCAACAAATGCTAGAATGGCAATTATGTTTTTTGCTTATACTAGATAGTTTTGCAGTAGCAGGAATGCTCTTAAATCGATTTTATTTATTATTTTATTTATTTATTTATTTTCAGTTTGATTACTGGGGAAGTCCACTGGGCCAGAACGTGCCGATTTTCAGTGGAGTCCCAGGGAGAAAAGCTCCATAAGCAATACAATAATGGTTACATAATGTTAAAGGTAAAATACAAGTATAAAATTCATACAGTAAAGAAATACAAATGCATAAAATGTACATCAAAAAACACAGTTAACAGATAATAGAGAACACAGTTTACAGGTGTTTCCATTCAGCACAGCAAGATCAACTCTCTGTAAAATAAAGATCTGAGGTTTCTTGTGTTTTTACATTGTGGGGGGCAGTTTGCATGCAGATGTTTTAATTAAGTAGGGTAAAAACTTGCTGTGCAGACAATAGAAATACTGTGATATTTACAATATTTACATAATTGGAGTCAGGTGAGAGAATTGTTTAATCAGTGACTGTCAGCTTAAGTCTATTTTAGGAGAATAGAAATATTAGTTTGAGGGAAGAGTGGAACAAGGAGTATGAAGAGGTCAATGGGGAATTCCCTTAAATTTAGGTAGGGTGTAAGCAGGAACATTTCCGTTTGGATGACAGGTATGAGAAAAGTTGGGTCTTGAAGGTTTCTGAGTTTGATATAGTCCTAAGTGAAGGAGGGAGACAGTTCCATTTCTTGCCTAGAGTGAATGAGAGTAGAAGCTGGCCAGCAGGACGTTTGGGTTTGTGGATAGAGATTAAATTTTGGTGTTCAGATTTCAGAGATCTGTTTGCGATGTATGGGGGAAGGATGTTTGTTAAGGCTGGGCATTTATCTGGGTAGAATATTAATTTGTGAGCAGTGGTTAGTTGAAGATAGTCTAGGTGGTTAGAGAGTTCTAGCCAGTTCGGTGATTGTAGGGTAAGGCAGTGATGAGTAGAGGTTTTGGATTTAGTTGCAAATTTACAGATCATATTATAGCAATTTTCAAGTTTTGAGGTGTTGGAAGAAGACAGATTAATTAGAAGAGGGTGCCATATAGTAAAGAAGGTAGAAGGTAGGTAGTTGCCAAGGTATGCCTAGAGGAGCTGGAGAGAAGGAGGTTATTCCTATAGAGAATACCTAACTTTTGGTGGGTTTTCTTTATGTTTTGTTGTATGTGGATATCGAATTTAAGGTGTTCATCTATGGTAATGCCAAGAAGTTTTGCAAAAGGGGCCACTTCTATACCAGTGTTGGTTTGGCTTAGGACTTTGAAAACATTTTTGTCATAAGAGAAAGCCCTGGAGTGAGGGAAAAGTAGTATTTTAGATTTATTTGAGTTGAGAGAGAGATGGTTTTGGTGCATCCAGTTTTCAGTGGTAGAAAATGCTATTTGGGTTTTAGTCAGTAGTTCAGGAAGGTTAGAGGTGGCACAGACTAAAGTTGAGTCATCAGCGTATTGGATAACTGTTGTGTCAGGGATGACAGTGTGAAGGTTATTAATGAAGATGTTGAAAAGCATGGGTCCGAAGATGGACCCCTGGGGAACACTGGTGGGTGTTGGTAAGAAGGATGTGGTAGAGTTCTTCCATCTTACAGCTTGAGATCTGTCTGATAGGTAACTGGAGAACCAGGATAGAGTATTAGGAGAGAGATTAAGGTTGGCGAGGTGAAAGAGAAGATGTTTGTGGGAAATGGTGTCAAATGCTTTAGAGAGATCTAGGAGTACAATGGATACTAGTAGTCCAGAATCTCGGGCTCGATTGACTGTTACTAGGAAGGATAGTAGGGCAGTTATGGTGATGTGGCCAGGGCAGAAGCCATGTTGGGTGGGTGTAAGGAGTTGATTCTGGGTTAAGAAAGGCATAAGTTGGTGGTGGACACATTTTTCTAGAATTTTGGATATTGGAGAGAGTAGGGCAATGGGGCAGAAATTGGAAATATTGGTGTTTTTGCCTCCTTTGTGAAAAGGAAGAATATAGGCTGAGTGCCAGAGTTTGGGTACATATGACTCTTTTAAGGATCTGTTTATTAGGATACTGATTGGGAGAGCAATACCATCAGCAGCACATTTGAGGAAGGAGGAGGGTATGTTGTCAGGGGCATTGGAGCATGGCTTTAGTTTGGATATGAGCCTTTTTATAATAATGGTTGAAACTGGTTTGAGGTGGAAATTAAGGTGACAGTTATTAGGGTTGTTGGGTGTTGAAGAATGAGTGTTGTGTGGATTGTTGTTTGGGAAAGTTTTGGTTAGGTTAACTATGGATTCTGTAAAGAATGAGTTGAAATGTGAGCTCAGTTCAATGTCAGTTATACTTGGGTCAGGGCAGGGATTATTCCTGGAGCCTGGATGGAGAAGGGAATTAACTGATTTCCAGAATTGTTTTGGGTTCTTATTATTGTTAGACTGAAGCTTATTGTAGTAGTTTTTTTGTCCATGGTGATTAGTTTTTGTTTCTTGGTTGTGGAGTTGGGTATATTGGAGAAAGGCAATAGGCATTTTATTTTTCTGGTAAAGCTTCCAGGATTTGTCCCTGTGGTGCATGCTTTGTTTTGTTTCTTTGGACAGCCAAGGAGCAGAATTAGCTTTGACTCGTTTGTTTCTTAGAGGGGCTAGGGAGTTAAGAGTATTTAGGAAGACAGAGTTGAAATGTTCTACAGCTTTGTCAAGGGGAAGAGTATTTAGGATTTGCCAATTAATTTATTTAAAAATGTGCGAGAAAGTTGTGGGGTTGAAGTTGCTAAGATTACATGTGGGAATGTAATGGTGTTGATATAGGGTGGAGTTAGCTGAGCGATGAATGAAAGCAGGGAGATGGTCAATAAAAGTGTCTGGGATAGTGCCAGAGTGAATTATTTTGTTTGAATGGGAGACTAGGATCCAGTCTATGATGGATCCCGAGGGGTGAATTTTGTTAGGACGGGTGGTTGAGTGGATTACTTGGGTGAAATTGTAGAGGTTAATGGATTGGGAGGGAGAAGGCATGTTGATTTTATTCCAATCAATATTAACGTCGCTTAGAATGTAAGTTTCATACTTTATTTCAGTTGAGGCCCAATAAAGAATATTTTCAAGGGTAGAGATGTTGTTGCCTGGGGAGATATATAGGGAAATAATGCAGATATTTTTATGTTTATTCAGTCGCAGGAGACTTGCTGTTAGTTCAGTATTTTTGAATTGTGGAGTTGGAATTTGATACGGGATTAAGGAAAGAAGGTTAGAGTAGATTAGAGCAGAGCCGCCACCTTTTTTATTTAATTGGTCATTTCTGTGGATATGGAAACCAGGAGGCATGATTTCAGAGTCCGTGATATGGGGTTTTAGCCAGGTTTCAGAGATGGCTAAGATGTCAGGTTGGTTGTGGTTAATCCAAGCTTGTACTTGGTGTACTTTGTTATTAAGGTTCTGGGCATTGATAGTGAAGAACTTAAGAGTGTTGTAAGAAAAGGCAGAAGAATAAGGAGAAGGGGGGAAAGGGTTATATGTAGTGGGAGAAGTAGGGGTGGGGGGAAGGAGATGTTTGTAGTGAGACAAGGGCTGGGGTTGGGATGGATATCTCCAGATAAGGCTAGGACATTACAGGAAATAACTTTTAGCCTTTTGGGTTTGTATAAAAGGAAGCTGTTTGGGGCTAGCAGTAGTTTATGAGTAAACGTTTTTGTTGTGCTGGAGAAGTGTTTGGGATAGAATAGGTACAGTAGGTTAGGTGGAATAAGAGAAGAGGATAGAGAGTGGAAGTGAGTGCATAAAAATGGTTGCAGGTGAGTGTAAGGGATAGTTTGAGTAGAAGGTAGGCATGGAGGTGCTTTGGAAGAGTAAGAGGTAGCATAATAAAGAGGAATTAGTAGTACAAGAAGGGAGCAAGGGAACCGGACAGTATAGAGGATTGGGGAGGGCATGTTTAGAATGGGGGGTATTGAAGGGAGTATTATAGTGGAAGTGAACTGGCTTATTGAGGAGGAGAGGTATGGAAGTAGATGGGGTTAGATTAATTTACAAGGAGGAGAGGAGGAGACTAAGAGTAGAGAGGGGTATGGGATAGTGGAGTGGGAGGAGTAAAAGTGGGAGGTAATAAGGAGAGGACTATGATTAGTTAACTGATATGGGTGGGAGGAGTATGGAAAGAATAAATGTAGAGGTGCTGGGGGCGGGTGGAATTTGGGGGCAGGGTAGGGGAGCGGAGTGAGCCCACAGGGCGAACGGAGCGGGTAGAGACAAATGAAGGGAACAGTTCAGGAAGAACAATCAGTAAGAAAGCAGACTACTGAAGGTAAGTCAGAGGTAGGTACATAAAGAGGTGAGGGAGCCAGGAGTTACAGTTGTAGGAGGACAGTTGGATGGTTGTAGTAAAAAAAACTAAGAGGAAGAAAGAGGTTATGCACAATTAAGTGTTGAGGCCAGAGGAATGAAAATAATTATATTATAAGCTGCGGGATACGCATATAAGGTAGGGCAGAATACTGGTGCCACCTAGTGGACACATATTGTATTGCAGCAGAGGTTCCTTCAAGGAAAAGGCTAGGCAGAGAATTGGGAAGGCAATATATTCAGCTAAGGGGAAAGAATAGAGGTGAGAAAGGAATACTGGTTACCATATAGAGGGTAGGGGGAGTGAGGCTGCTGGCTGTCCTGGCTGGGAAGCGTTCTTTAAACCACCTGGAAGTGTTAATGTTACTAACGTATTCTTTTATAGCCAGGCTTGGTTAATAACATACTTTCTTGCTTCCTTTTCAGTGAGGTTACAGGGATATGAAGACAGTAGGATGATACTGCAGGTAGCTTGAAAGGGTCCTTGGTCATCAGGTAGGCAGGTACTTAATGTCCTGGTTCAGGAGTAGCAGGTTGGGAAGCTGGGAACTTTTTAGGAGAGAGAGAAAAATGTATAGGCAAGAAATTAACAGGCAGCCCTTAGTAAAAAGTACAGGCAAAAAGATCCTAGGCAGTTGAAGTAAAACATCATTTTTGTCACTCAGCAGACATAGATACCATGGAATAACAATTCCAAGCTAGATATACATTTTGTCTAAGTTAGTTAGGTGCATGTATTTAGACAGAAGAAGTGCAGTGAAACTCTAGAAGACACAATTACACATTCACAAAATGCTCATATTTAACCAAAAAAAATACAATAATATTACTGAGGTACCAATTATGCAGATAGTAATTGAAGCAATGTAAGCATGTCTCAACAGACAGCTACGCTAGGTATTCACATACTAGACTAAAGCAATTTAAGTTAGAGTAAGCAGATATTAGCACTGCTCCTGATCATTAAACAGTAATAACATTTCCTAAATATTTAAACAATTAGATAAAAAATGGAGCTTGCTTTTGTAGCCCAATGCCCAGCGCTTTAAATTTGGGCCGTTCACTGGCTAAGTGATCATTCACAAATTTTAAGAAACAGTAAGCTATGTTTTAAAAGGTGAGAGTTCTCTGCTATTTAATCAAATAGGAAAGTATGGTACTAGCTTTTGTAGCCCATGCACAGCACTTTAAATATGGGCAATTTACTAGCTATGAGAGTGGCTAAAAAAAAGAAAGAACATTAAGCTAGGTTTTAAAGGTGAGAGTTATCTGCTATTTAATCAATTAGTTAAGTATGGTACTTGGCACGTAAAAATCAACTACCAATCATTAGCGGTCCGGAGTTCCGCTGTGGCGATCCCTAACCGGGAAAAGTCGAAAGATGCAGATGCAGCAGGTAAGTATGGCACTTGCTATTATAGCCCACGCACAGCACTTAAAAATGGGCCAAATACTAGCTATGTGAGCAGCTAAATGATATTCTTTACTTTAGGCACTAAGCCAGGGTGTGAATTTGAGAGATTTTTTCTGCTGGCAAACCAACACAGAATCTGTTTTGTCTATGTGTGACTACGCAGTGAAGGAATTCCAGGTGAAGAAAAGAAAATTCCTGGCCATTACAAACGGAATAGCTAGAATGTGTGGTTTAGATAAGAAGTCACTATGTCCTAGCAATTTTGAAGGGGAGGCCACTTACACTTGCTAAGAGTGTCAAAGTTAATATTGAAGAGATATTCAAGACGGTCCCTTTATAACCAAGTATTCGTTTTGCACTTCACTAACGTCTGCACAGTTTAAGTAGCCAATTTGCAGAGCCGCTAGGCATTAGCGCAAAGTAAAGCTGTATAAGCTTTTATTTCTCTGCAGACTAAGTAAAGTGCTTCGGCACTGATTTACAATGAATTAACAGAATTTCTGGTCGTTTAAGGCATGTACTAGCTGATGTAAGGCTAAAAACTTTATTTTTTTACAGCTGAGTTCTCTCTACGGAGTAGAGGAAGCCTAGAGCAGCTCCACATACGTTATAATCAATTAGCAGAATTTCTTGCCATTTATGGCATGTACTAGCTAATGTAAGGCTAAAAACGTTATTTTCATTACAGCTGAGCTCTCTCTATGGAGTAGAGGAAGCCTAGAGCAGCTCCTCATGTGAATGCAAATACAGAGAGGCGTTCAGGTATAGTTAACCCAGTATACAAGCATAACAACAGCAAGGAAGGATATACTGTTACAGTCACAAGGCAATGTTTTCAAAATAAACCAACACCATAAACATAGAAAGAGTCATTAAATAACTTACTTATAGAGGTCAAGAAATGCTGGGGGCAAGAACGGACAGCAGCCAGGTCTAATCAGTAATTTAAAGATGGCACAACGAGGGGCTGAGGGTATTTATGGGAAAAGGAAAAGGATTTTGGAAAGGAAATCTCATTTTGGTCATTATTATATACAGGGGTGGGAAATACGGCTCCAGTTAGGCATGACAGTAGGTAATTGCCCTTGCATGATGTGCGTGCCATTGGGGTTATTGTTTTGGTTTTGCCTATGGCAGATAATGTCCTGGGACTTGTTATGACATTAATATTGGTAGTTAGATTAAGTAAGAAGTTAGTTAGTATGCAGAAGTTATATAAAGTTCTGGTTATTAATTTAGTAGTGGGGCAAGATTATTGGATTCATTTAACCATTATTCAATTTGCGGTTTCAGTATTTATATGCCAGGGCTTTTGAGAGTGATGACAGGGATCTAGTTTGGCTTATAGAGGATGGCTTACACTGAATGATGTTTGGTTTAGCCCCCCTTTTTTATAGCTGGTTAGGTTGTTTGAAATTTTGGTAGAAGGGAAAGGAAACAGCCTTGTCAGGTGGGTGGACAGAGAAGAGGGATAAGCTTGCCCTCTTCTGTTCCCCCTCTGGTGGTGGATGTTCATTTTAATGAGTTTGGAAAGGAAGGTAAGCAGTTGGAAGCTGCTTGATGCATAAAATAAGTGAGCAGAGGTAAGGACACTGCTCATTGGTTGGATGTGTAATTCAATAAATGGTAAATGAAGTGAGTGGTGGGACGCTGCTTTATAAGTAAAGTAAGCGAGTGGAAGTATGGACGCTGCCTACTTGGTCAGGATGAGCGAGGTTACGCTGAGCTGATTAACATTACGTGGATGTTTATGTTGTGATTAAAATCAGTTATACAATGTTTCAATTGTAATTCAATAAATATTAGTTAACGTTGTTTACGGAAGTTTAATAAAGGTCGTTGAACCTCTTTTGGTGTGAAATGGTTATTGAAGGGGACTGGGACAAATGAGGTTTGGTAACAAACCAGTTTGTCCAGGGACATCTTCAGAGGGGGGATTAGATAAATATATTAAGGGGAATTAAAAGGATAGGGAGGATAAAATGGTTAAATGGGAATGAAGGGCAACTCGGAGGAAATGAGGTAAGCATAAGGAGGGGCTTAAGTGAGTTTATGCAAGTGTAACTGGGTAGGGAATTACATTTTGGTGAGAACTTACTACCTGCCCTCCCTCCCATTGGGAGGAATAGTTTGGATTGAGGTTATTTTATCAGTCCAGGTAGGGCAGAAAAGAAGGACACCCTTGTCCTCTTCTGTTTCCCCTCTGGTGGTGGTGGATGCTCATTTTAATGAGTTTGGAAAAGAAGGTGAGCATTTGGAAGCTGCTTGATACATAAAATATGTGAGCGGAGGTAAGGACACTGCTCATTGGTTGGATGTGTAATTCAATAAATGGTAAATGAAGTGAGTGGTGGGACACTGCTTCATAAGTAAAGTAAGCGAGTGGAGGTATGGACGCTGCTTACTGGGTAAAGATGATTAACATTACATGGATGTTCTGATTAACATTACATGGAAGTTTATGCTGTGATTAAAATCAGCTACAATGTTTTAGTTGTAATTTAATAAATATTGGTTAACAAAGTTGTTTATGGACGTTTAATAAAGGTCATGATGTGATGTGGTTATTGAAGGGGACTGGGCCAAATAGACTTTGCTGGGCAATTCACAATTCTAAAATACTGCTACACAATGGAGAAAAACATTCATGAATCATTTGCATTGCAACAATAAACAGCTAGAAGAGTTCTCCAAAGCAGACTACACACATAGCTAATAAACAAATGAATACATACATAAATATGATGGCAAATGAATTGTTACATGTGAGGGCATATGGGGTAGGGCTTTAGAGAACTCAAAATGCAGTTTCATTGAAATTTAATGCTGATGACCATTGTGCTAACACCTTTGAAACATCTAAGTAGATATTTTGTTGAGAACACTAGAGCAATATAGACATCAAATATAGGGAATCACTTTATCTGTCTACTGATCTGCTTGCATGTCTGTCTATCCACCTGCTTATCTATCCAGCCAAAAACAAAAGTGGGACAAAGGGCCAAATAAAGGAACGATTTTTAAATATTGCTCTTACGGGTTTTCCATTAGCTTAAGTTTTCTGAATGATATGAAGTCTGAAGCTCAAATGTCTGTCATTATTTTTTAACTTCAATATTTAATGATTTCCCACTAATTTGCTAGAAAACCACAATTTTATGAAAAATGGTCCAAAAATATGAATCAAAAATCTGGGCATTCTGAGACAAAGATGGCCGCCTTTCTGTAGACACTGTACATCTACAGCTCTCCAGTTACTCGCAAGAATAAGTAACCCTGAGGATATACTACAAGTCTTTTTGCATTAATTACCGGATATAACTATTCTACTACAACCAAACTACGACTGAGAATCAAAAGAACGAAGGAAAAACTAATTAATTTCACAGGATTAAAGCTGATTGTCTGCCTGACTCTGAATAGAGCTATAAACAAAGGATCTATCTGATTTCTGTTTCAAGATGTCAAAACTGGACAAAAATATGGACACAACAACAACTAAAACTAAATTATCAATGCTGATGTCACCAGAGAAAGACTCTACATTTAAAAGACAGAAAACTGTAAAACCACAAGATCTTTTAAAACAGGAGGAACAAACCAACCGGATCAGCTAGCTAACATGGAGGACATTAAAACAGCACTGTTACCCATACAAGAATCTTTAAATGCACTTTCAAACCAGATACTTGCTTTTAATGCCACATGCAGTCAAATTCTCGACAGAATAGATAAATCTGAGGCTAGAATATCTGATAATGAGGACAGAATAACATTTCTTACAAAAAAACAGATATTCATGACCTGGACATTCAAACTATGCAGACCAAGATCCTGGATTTAGAGGCAAGATCCAGAAGAAACAACATAATTATTAGAGGAATCCCGGAAAATATTCAATATAATGATCTAATGCCTACCATTACACAGATACTGGAAATATTGTTCGAGGACTCGGGTATGGCTAAGCAAATAGTCATAGAAAGAGCACACAGAGCTCTCAGGGAAGCACAAGCATCAAATATTCCTAGACAGGTTTATGCCAAAATTCTGAATTACCAGGATGTAAATAAAATAATTCTAACTATGAAAAAGAAAGGAGGTTTTGTAATGTGGCAAAATAACAGAGTTTCTATGGGTCAAGATCTACCACTGCAAATCAGACAAGCCAGACAAGCATTAGCCCCTTACTGCAAATTTCTTATTGATAAAAATATAAAATTCCAGATGAAGTATCCAAGTACATTAATCTTTACATTTGATGGAGCCAAATATTCTGTTTCTACAAAAAGGAAGCAAAACTCACCTTTTGAAGACTTTTAAATCCTTCCAACTTCAGAAGCTTAACTGGAACATTCAGTCTGTGTACAGCAATACAGATTCTGGGATTCCATGTCTACTGTACCTCAAGGCTTCAAAATCCTTTGTTTGCTTCTTTTTCTCACCAGGCCCCTGTTTAATCATTAACCAGTATTTTCTTACAGGTCCAGCTTAAATCCAAAGATTTCATGAACTCCTGCAGCCTTGATGAACTGTGTGTGTCTGTGAGTCAACAGGAAGTCCTAGAAATGCTCCAGAGGGTCAGCTTTTGTTGTGGCACTGTCCACATAATGGGTCCCGAGAACTCAAAATCAAGATTTTTATACCAGGAAGTAGCCAGAGCTCTGTGGAGCCAGGGAAGCTTTTAGAATGGCAAACGAGGCTCCTGGACTATTTTAGAGAAGTTTGACTTTTATTTTGTATAAAGAAATGTCAGCTTATTCAGGTAAGGATTTAAACTGGGCTGTAACATATGGTTAAATAGAGTAATTTAACTACAATGTTAGAAACAATATAAAGTTACTACAGTTATTCTATTTTGGATCTAGATAGTGTGCCTGAAGATAGAAATGCAGTTATAATTATATACTATTGATATTTTTGCTTTTCTGCCTTTGAAATGACTGTTATATTGTTTATGTTACTACAAAAAAAAAAAAAAACAAAAAACCTTTCTCCTTATTAATGCTATGATAATCTATATGTGTTAACATGTATAATTCACTCTCCTATTCCTAAGGGAATGGAAGGATATATATTTTATGTGGTTCTAGAGATTCTGTGCATTATGTTAGCTATATATTTCTTACAGTATTAATACATTAATGGTGAAAAAAATGTTACTGATGTTGTTTTATCAATGCTGCTGTTAACATGTTATACTTACCTAGGCAAAGTTAGATAAGACAGTTAGTTATTCTAGGATAATATAACCAATTTTTAATTAATAATGTATGTAAATCATTACAGGGTAGAATAAGAAATTGGTATGTAAGACATAACAGTGTGTTAACTAACTAATATGTTCAAGAGCTGTAGATAGGTACTAGTGTTTAATGGGGAATGTGTAGGTTAGTTTGTAGGGTTAGTTGTAGTTATCATAGGTTTTGTATATCTTGTTAGGGTGTTATTATATAATAGTCATTTAGGATTGATGTATACCAATAGAAGT
Organism: Protopterus annectens; assembly: GCF_019279795.1. Lineage (NCBI taxonomy): Eukaryota > Metazoa > Chordata > Ceratodontiformes > Protopteridae > Protopterus > Protopterus annectens. The sequence continues at coordinate 1,488,082,234 of NC_056737.1, read as the reverse complement.
CTAAACAGTGTTTAAAACCTATGTTTGTCCTGGTCCAGGAGAATAGTGGATAGGCACTGGTTAGGGATGGGGCATTTAGTTTGCTTCCAGATATTTCAAAATCTGATATTATACCGGAATCTAGTATCGTTTTTCAAATTCAACATATACACTAACATTTTAAAAGTATTTTTATGTGGATAATAGACTCATGGAATGTTAAAGGTTTCCAGAATCTGAAAAAAGGAAACTATTTTTCATTTACTTCTTCAGTCAAAAGCACCATTTATTTTGTTACAAGAAACCCACTTGGCTAATAATCAATGGACTGCCATTAAAAATAAAAAAATGGATCAGGAGGTAATAGCTTGGAAGGGACAACTAATAGTGCAGGTGTAGCAATAATCATCAAAACTCAGTTCCAAGAGAGAATTTTAGATTTTAAAATGGATAAAGAAGGAAGATGGTGTTATGTAATTTTATAACAAAATTTTACGATAAACCGGTGATTCTTCTTAATATATATGCCCCATGTACCAATCAGCAAACCTTCATAACATCACTTTACTTTATTTTAAACCAATATAACAATTATTATATAATAATAGGAGGTGACTGGAATACATACCAAGACCCTAAACTAGATAAAACAAGTCCCCATAGATCTTATAATAATCAGGCAGTGATAGCACTGCAGGAACTTAAAGCAGATTTTAAACTTTATGATCCATTTAAATATAATAAGGACCAAATGAATCCAAATAACTTCACATTTTATTCGAGCTGTCATAAAATGTGGTCCAGGATCGATTTCTTTTAATATCAGATACACTAATGTGTTTTGATCCCTATATATACATACAAGCTCGTTATTTGTCGGATCACTCCAGGATCACATTAACCTTTAAGAAAGATACTTGTCATAAATTGCATGCTAGGGGTTATAATTGGACATTAAATCCATATCTATTGCATAAAGAGGATGTATTAAAAGAAGCTCAGGAGTTTTTTAATCAATTATTAAATAATCTCTTAGAAAACCGACATCCATCAGACATAGAATGGGCAACTATCAAAGCGCAAATTAGAGGAATGTTTATCCAAAAAGCTACTTTCTACAAGAAATTACAAGTGAAAGATATGCATGACTTGGAATCAAAAATTAAATTATTAGATCAGGAATTAATTAGAAATTATAGTAAACAAACCGAAGCGGGGTTATTATATTGTCAGAAGAAACTTTTTATTACAAAACAGTAAATTATCATTCCATGAACAGAAAATACTGGTAAAATACGCTAATCACATACAGACCCGTCAAAAGCACTAGCATTATTAATCAATCAAGTCACCTTCCCAAATCCCTGAAATATACTTCAACAATAAAACATACACCAATACGGAAGATATCATAAAGGTTTTGAACTAATATTTTCAGAACTATATGGTGAACAACAGGATGTAAATCCAAATAAGAATAATAATGATTTTCTTCAGAAAATTATATTTCCAAAGATTAATGATGAGCTTCATATGAACCTGATTAAACCTATTTCTTCAGAGGAAATAACTGAGGTTATCAAGAAATTGAAGCCATACAAAGCTCCGGACGGATGGTTTGACTACAGAATTTTATAAAACTTTTAGTGATATTCTGGGGAAAATACTGTCAGTGGTCTTTAACTATATTATTAACAATAAAATTACTGACCCACACTTTAATGCATCGAAAACTATTCTCATACCAAAAGAAAATACTGATCGACAAAACCCGGATAATTATAGACCCATCTCACTTTTAAACATAGATATGAAAATTATGACATCAATTTTGGCTAACAGGTTGAAAATGGTAATTAACCCTATAATATCTGATGAACAAGCCGGTTTTATAAAAAGCAGACAAACTATAGATAATACATTAACACTGCATACAATGATTTCTCATGCCACCCATAAAAACCATAATCTTTACGCACTTATAATTGATGCACAAAAGCATTTGACAGAGTGAACTTAGAATATTTATTTGACATTTTAACATGTTTTAACATACCACAAGAATTCACTTCAACTTTAAAAATTATATACCAATCCTTATACAAATCTAGTCATAAACAGGAATCTTTCAAAAGAATTCAAATTAAAATGGTACGTCAAGGATGTCCTTTATCTCCTTGTTATTCAATTTGTATTTGGAACCTCTATTTTGCACATTAAACAAAATATCTATCATAATGCTCCAAGGATCTATGAATACGAAGATCACAATGGCTGCTTTTGCAGATGATTTGAGTATTTATTGCACAACACCTGTTTGGATACTAATAAAATATTAAAGGCAGTGGAAGACTTTGCAAAAATTTCCAATTATAAATTAAATTAAAAAAAAACTAAGATATTCCCATTAAAGACACCTACACCCTTTTCACTATTACCATTAGTAGGGCAGGTAAAATCAGAAGAAAAAATAAAATACTTAGGAGTGGTTTTCTCAACAGACAACAGAGATTTTTATCTCAATAATGTTAAGGTTATTTGGGAGCAGATAGTATCTGACTTGAAAAGATGGGATAATCTGAAATTACCAATAATGGCGAAGACTTCAATTATTAAAATGAATATACTTCCTAGATTACTATATATTTTAGAGCGTCACAAGTTCAAATCTCCAAAAAATTCTTCAAACAGCTTCATACAGAACTAGCTAGATTTCTATGGGAACCTAGAAAAGTTAGGATATCGTATGATAAATTGATGGCTCCAAAAATAGGGAGGGTTGGATCTACCTAATTTGAAACATATTATTTAATAATAAACACCAATAGACTTTTAAGAATAATTAACTTTGATGGGTGTAACTCGAAATGGGTTCCCAAATGGCTGGTTCTTAATCATAAACATGTCAAGGAATTGGATATTAACTGCAAGGCATTACCTTTTTAAACAAAATACTCTTAAAGTGTACTTCGTGTTGGAACATATCAAAACATATATAGTTTCAGTACAAAATCTTTTAACTCATTAAATCTTTTGCAAAGTATGATAATTCTTCAACCATTTCACAAAAATCCAAATCTGAAAATTAGTAACCAGCTGATAGACCTTAAGAAATTCCCACTTATAATTAATTTAACCCTACTTGATTTATATCCTTTTAGGTATCGATTCACAATATTTTAGAAGAGTTGAATCTCCCAAATCGTATCTAATTATAATAAGACAATTAAAAGACCTATCAATAAGTTACCTTAGTAAAGGGAATGACATAATTAAAGAAGAAGATTTAAACATGTGTCTGAACTTATGGAAAACCCTTACACAGGAATGTAAATATATAACTGCAGCATATGGTTTGATTAAAGAAATAAAATATAATAATCAAATATTAATTTCCAAATACTGGAGAGAGAAATTGTTGACAATTGAAGAAAGTAAAATACTAAAAGCAATTCACTTAACCATAAAATTTGTGTCCCTTCAGAAGCTATTATTTACCCAATTGATGATATTTAATAACGGCGTATTATATGCCTCACTCTACAAATTTAACTCAAAGAACTCACCAAAATGCCCATATTGTATAGATCAAACAGCCGACCTCCTACATATGTTTTGGAGTTGTAAATGTATTTTCAAACTCTGGAATTCCTTGAAACTTCAACTACAAAAATGGGATATCAACATTCCACACTCTCCTGGGAATTTACGATTTTACATATTCCACCACCCAACTTGGAAAGAACCCAAAGAATTATACTAGTCAATATTTTTTTGTTGATGAAGTTATATATAGCTTCCAATTGGTTGAACCCTTTACAGACATCATGGCAAAATTTCAAGATAGTAGCCACCAAACATATTCTAGCACATAAATTTCTAATTAGTGATCATAAGAAAAATGTAAACAATACAAAAATATGGGAACAAATCTTTAACATTGTATTAGCTTAAAGTTCCATTCCACTATTCTCTGGGAAAAACTGAATAACTGTTGAATTTTATTGAGATAAGTCTTATATGGTTACTAGTTTTCTTTTTTCTTTATTTATTTAGAACTGTATAGGTATGTATAATGATTCTATGTAACTGTTGGAAGCATTCATGTACATATTGTAAGTAGTTGGTAGTACTGTATTAGTTGTTTGGAAAAAATAAAATAAAGAATTATTATTGAAAAAAAGAACACTGAGATATTTAAAAAAAAAAAAAATCTGGGCATTCTGTAAAAATCTGTACAGTTGAGAGGTATGTATCCATCCATTTACCTATCTGTCAATCTATTCTATCTGTATATGCAATGAGAAAAAAGAAATCATAATATACTAGAATAATCATACAAACTGTAATCAGATCTGTAAGTAGAAAAGCAGTAAGATACACTTTTTTAATGTGAACATTAAATCATCTGACTGGTTTTAATGGATCTTTTCTAAGAATGACAAGGATTCTGAATTGATAGTGACTAAAAATAAAGAAGTATCCTAACTGTAATTATTAATGTCATGTTCTGTGGTAGATGTTTTTCATCATATTTTGCTTATCTAAAGCTTATATATTCCTAAAGTGATAAACATAGCCTC